>NC_048410.1:28265505-28268679 GCF_013103735.1 Etheostoma cragini | reverse complement strand
TTTGAGTGAAGCTGGCATAACTTCAGGATTCCTTTTTAGACTAGCCTGAACAACAGAAAAATATGCCTTTAGCAGCCTGAAAAATATTTAAATTATACGATTTATTAGACTGTCTAGGCTTGAATTTTAAAATCCTACATCAGAATGGCCCTCAATTACCTGAGTGACCCAATGGATATGTAATGTCTCCCCAACACTTGGAATGAAGATGGCATAACAGTAGGAATCCATTTAAGAGTGGCATGAAGGAGAGTTAAATATGCCTTTAACAGCCTAACAAAACTCTTCAATATAGCTTTGCTTTTAAGCCCTTAATTTTAAAATCCAAAATCAGAATGATCTGAAGTTATCTGTGAGACACACTGGATAGGTGATGCCTCTCACAGATTTGGAATGAAGCTGGCATAACTTCAGGATTCCTTTTAAGAGTAGCCTGAACAAGAGAAAAATATGCCTTTTACTGACTGAAAAAAAATTTAAATTATAACATTTAGTAGATATTCTAGGCTTTAATTTTAAAATCCTACATCACAATGATCTGAAATTACCTGTGAGAAACACTGGATAGGTGATGCCTCCCCCAGACTTGAAATGAAGCTGGCATAACAGTAGGAATCCATTTAAGAGTGGCATTAAGGAGAGATAAATATACCTTTAACAGCCTAACAAAACTCGTCAATATAGCTTTGCTTTTAAGCCCTTCATTTTAAAAACGGTACATCAGAATGCTCTGAAATTACCTGACAGACACACTGGATAGGTGATGCCTCCCCCAGACTTGGAATGAAGCTGGCATATCTTCAGGATTCCTTTTTAGAGTAGCCTGAACAAGAGAAAATTATGCCTTTAACAGCCTGCAAAATATTTAAATTATACCATTTATTAGACTTTCTAGGCTTTAATTTTAAAATACTACATCAGAATGGTCCTAAATTACCTGAGTGATCCAATGGATATGTAGTGTCTAACCCATTATTTGAATAGACCTGGCATAACAGTAGAAATCCATTTTACAGTGGCATGAAGGAGAGTTAAATATGCCTTTAACAGCCTAACAAGCTCGTCAATATAGCTTTGCTTTTAAGCCCTTAATTTTAAAATCCAACATCATAATGATCTGTGAGACACACTGGATAGGTGATGCTTCCCACAGACTTGGAATGAAGCTGGCATAACTTCAGGATTCCTTTTAAGAGTAGCCTGAACAAGAGAAAAATATGCCTTTTACTGACTGAAAAATATTTAAATTATAACATTTAGTAGACATTCTATGCATTAATTTTAAAATCATACATCACAATGATCTGAACTTACCTGTGAGAAACACTGGGTAGCTGATGATGCCTCCCCCAGACTTGGAATGAAGCTGGAATAATAGTAGGAATCCATTTAAGAGTGGCATGAAGGAGAGGTTAAAATGCCTTTAACAGCCTAATAAAACACGTCAATATAGCTTTGCTTTTAAGCCCTTAATTTTAAAATCCAACATCAGAATGATCTGAAACTACCTGTGAGAAACAATGCATAGGTGATGTCTCCCCCAGACATTGAATGAAGCTAGCATAACTTCAGGATTCCTTTTTAGAGTAGCCTGAACAAGAGAAAAACATGCCTTTAACAGCCTGCAAAATATTTAAATTATACCGTTTATTAGACTTTCTAGGCTTTAATTTTAAGATCCGACATCAGAATGATCTGAAATTACCTGTGAGAAACACTGGATAGGTGATGCCTGCCCCAGACTTGGAATGAAGCTGGCATAACGCCAGGATTCCTTTTTAGAGTAGCCTGAACAAGAGAAAAATATGCCTTTAACAGCCTGCAAAATATTTAAATTATACCATTTATAAGACTTTCTAGGCTTTCATTTTAAGATTCTACATAAGATTGGTCCTAAATTACCTGAGTGATCCAATGGATATGTAGTGTCTAACCCATAATTTGAATGAACCTGGCATAACAGTAGAAATCAATTTTAGAGTGGCATGAAGGAGAGTTAAATATGCCTTTAACAGCCTAATAAAACACGTCAATATAGCTTTGCTTTTAAGCCCTTAATTTTAAAACCGTACATCAGAATGCTCTGAAACTACCTGGGAGAAACACTGGATAGGTGATGCCTCCCCCAGACTTGGAATAAAGCTAGCATAACTTCAGGATTTACTTTTTAGAGTAGCCTGAACAACAGAAAAATATGCCTTTAGAAGCCTGCAAAACATTTAAATTCTACCATTTATTAGACTTTCTAGGCTTTAATTTTAAAATCCTACATCAGAATGGTCCTAAATTACCTGAGTGATCCAATGTATATGTAGTGTCTAACCCATAATTTGAATAGACCTGGCATACCAGTAGAAATCAATTTTAGAGTGGCATGAAGAGAGTTAAATATGCCTTTAATAGCCTAACAAAAATTGTCAATATAGCTTTGCTTTTAAGCCCTTAATTTTAAAATCCAACATCAGAATGATCTGAAATTACCTGTGAGACACACTGGATAGGTGATGCCTCCCCCTGACTTTGAGTGATGCTGGCATAACTTCAGGATACCTTTTTAGACTAGCATGAACAACAGACAATTATGCCTTTAACAGCCTGCAAAATATTTAAATTGTACCATTTATTAGACTTTCTAGGCTTTCATTTTAAAATACTACATCAGAATGGTCCTAAATTACCTGAGTGACCCAATCGATATGTAGTGTCTCCCCCATCCTTGGAATGAGGCTTGCATAACAGTAGGAATCCATTTGAGAGTGTCAGGAAGGAGAGTTAAATATGCCTTTAACAGCCTAATAAATCTCGTCAATATAGCTTTGCTTTTAAGCCCTTAATTTTAAAACCGTACATCAGAATGCTCTGAAACTACCTTTGAGAAACACTCGATAGGTGATGCCTCCCGCAGACTTGGATTGAAGCTGGCATATCTTCAGGATTCCTTTTTAGAGTAGCCTGAACAAGAGAAAAATATGCCTTTTACTGACTGAAAAATATTTAAATTATAACATTTAGGAGACATTCTAGGCTTTAATTTTAAATTCCTACATCAGAATGCTCAGAAAATACCTGTGAGACACAGTGGATTGGTGATGCCTCCCCCATACTTGGAATGAAGCTAGCATAACTTCAGGATTTACTTTTTAGAGTAGCCTTAACAACAGAAAAATATGCCTT
>NC_048410.1:28262318-28265405 GCF_013103735.1 Etheostoma cragini | reverse complement strand
TATGCTAGCTTCACTCAAAGTCAGGGGGAGGCATCACCTATCCAGTGTGTCTCACAGGTAATTTCAGATCATTCTGATTAAGGATTCTA
The DNA here is from genome assembly GCF_013103735.1 of Etheostoma cragini. Taxonomy (NCBI): domain Eukaryota; kingdom Metazoa; phylum Chordata; class Actinopteri; order Perciformes; family Percidae; genus Etheostoma; species Etheostoma cragini. The sequence continues at coordinate 28,265,316 of NC_048410.1, read as the reverse complement.
AAATTTAAGCCTAGAAAGTCTAATAAATGATAAAATTGAAATATTTTGCAGGCTGCTAAAGGCATATTTTTCTGTTGTTTAGGCTACTCTAAAAAGTAAATCCTGAAGTTATGCTAGCTTAATTCCAAGTCTGGGGGAGGCAGTACATATCCATTGGGTCAATCAGGTAATTTAGGACCATTCTGATTTAGTATTTTAATATAAAAGCCTAGAAAGTCTAATAAATGGTATAATTTAAATATTTTGCAGGCTGTTAAAGGCATAATTTTCTGTTGTTCAGGCTACTCTAAAAAGGAATCCTGAAGATATGCCAGCTTCACTCAAAGTTCGGGGGAGGCATCACCTATCCAGTGTGTCTCACAGGTAATTTCTGAGCATTCTTATGTAAGAATTTAAAATTAAAGCCTAGAATGTCTCTTAAATGTTATAATTTAAATATTTTTCAGTCAGTAAAAGGCATATTTTTCTCTTGTTCAGGCTACTCTAAAAAGGAATCCTGACATTATTCCAGCTTCATTCCAAGTCTGGGGGAGGCATCACCTATCCAGTGTGTCTGTCAGGTAATGTCAGAGCATTCTTATGTACGGTTTTAAAATTAAGGGCTTAAAAGCAAAGCTATATTGACGTTTTTGTCAGGCTGTTAAAGGCATATTTAACTCTCCTTCATGCCACTCTAAAATGGAATCCTACTGTTATGCCAGGTTCAGTCCATACAATGGGTTAGACACTACATATCCATTGGGTCACTCAGGTAATTAAGGACCATTCTGATGTAGGATTTTTAATTAAAGCCTAGAATGTCTAGTAAATGGTATAATTTAAATCTTTTTCAGGTTGTTAAAGACATATTTTTCTCTTTTTCAGGCGTCTCTAAAAAGGAATCCTGACGTTATGCCAGCTTTATTCCAATTCTGGGGGAGACAACACCTATTTATTGTGTCTCTCAGGTAAATTCAGAGCATTCTTATGTACGGTTTAAAATCAAGGGCTTAAAAGTAAAGCTATATTGAAGTTTTTTCAGGCTGTTAAAGGCATATTTAATTCTCCTTCATGCCACTCTAAAATGGATTTCTACTGTTATGCCAGGTTCAGTCCATTGATGGGTTAGACATTACACATCCATTGGGTCACTCAGGGATTTTAAAATTAAAGCCTAGAATGTCTAGTAAATGGTATAATTTAATTCTTTTTCAGGCTGTTAAAGGCATATTCTTCTCTTTTTCAGGCCACAATTAAAAGGAATCCTGCCTTTATTCAAGCCTTATTCCAATTCTGGGGGAGACAACACCTATCCAGTGTGTCTCTTAAATAATTTCAGAGCATTCTGACGTACGGTTTTAAAATCAAGGGCTTAAACGTAAAGCTTCATTCCAAGTCTTGTGGAGACATCCATTATCCGTGTGTCTCTCAGTTAATTTCAGAGCATTCTGATGTACGGTTTAAAAATTTAAATAAATGGTATAATTTAAATCTTATTCAGGCTTTTAAAGGCATATTTAACCCTCCTTCAGGCTACTCTAAATAGGAATCCTGACGTAAAGCCAGATTTATTCCAATTCTGATGGAAACTTAGAGCTTAAATGTCTACTTAAAGCTGTTTTTGAAATCTTATCTGGCTGTTAATTATATATTTTACTCGTTTTCAGGCTATTGTAAAATGGATTCCTGCTGTTAAGCCAGCTTCATTCCAAGTTTGGGTAAGGAATCATACAACCAGTGTGTCTCTCAGGTAAAATCCAACTATTCTGATGAAGGATTGTAAATTTCAAGGCTTGCTTCTCTAATTGAAGCTATATTTGTTATCTTTTTCAGGCCTTTAAAGGCACACTTTACACTTTTTCAGGCTAACGTAAAATGGAATCCTCCTGTTGTTCCAGCTTCATTCCAAATTTGAATGAGACATCACATATCCATTGTGTCTCTCAAGTAAAATTGGAGTAATATGATGTAAGATTTTAAAATTGAGGGTTTTAAAGCAAAGCTATACCGAAATCTTTATCAGGCTGTTAAAGCCATATTTTACTCTCTTTCAGGCTACTCTAAAAATCAATCCACCTGTTGAGCCAGCTTTTTTCCAAGTCTGGTTGAGACATTACATATCCAGTGTTTCTCTCAGGTAAAATCTGACCATTCTAATGCATTATTTAAAAATGTAAGTCTTAGATGTCTAATTAAAGCTAAATTTGAAATCTTCATCAGGCTGTTAAAGCCATATTTTACTCTTTTTCAGGCTAATGTAAAACGGAATCCTCCTTTGAAGCCAGCTTCATTCCAAGTCTGGGTGAGATGTCATATATCCAGTGTGTCGCACAGGTAATGTCGGAGATTTCTGATGTAGGATTTTAAAATTAAGGGTTTTCAAGCAACGCTACATTGAAATCTTTTAAAGGCTTTTAAAACCATATTTAACTGAATCTTGTTTCATTTCATGTCACTTCTACTACCACAGACCTGGCCCTTTGGGTCTCCGGGGCCCGTCCTGTATTTATCCACCACTGCGACACGAGCCTTCGGGTCTCAGGAACCCGTCCTGGATTCCACTGTATTTATCTATCACCGCGACACCGGCTTTTGGGTATCCGGGACCAGTCCTATATTCCACTGTATTTATCTATCACCGCGACACCGGCCTTCGGGTTTCCAGAACCCGTCCTGTTTTCAACTTTATTTATCCACCACCGCGACACCAGCCTTCGGGTCTCAGGGACCTGTCCTGTATTCCACTGTATTTATCCACTACCGCCGCACCGGCCTTCGGGTCTCAGGGACCCGTCCTGTATTCCACTATATTTATCCACTACCGCGATGCCGGCCTTCGGGTCTCCGGGACTTGTCCTGTATTTGACTGTATTTATCCACCACCGCAACACCAGCCTTCGGGTCTCAGGGACCCGTCCTGTCTTCCACTGTATTAGATTATATTAGATTCAACTTTATTGTCATTACACAGGTACAGGTACAAGGCAACGAAATGCAGTTTGGGTCTAACCAGAAGTGC
>NC_048410.1:28258232-28262218 GCF_013103735.1 Etheostoma cragini | reverse complement strand
CTCTTTTTCAGGCCACTCTAAAAAGGAATTCTGATGTTATGTCAGCTTCACTCCAAGTCTGGGGGAGACATCAACTATGCAGTGTGTCTCCCAGGTAATTTCAGAGCATTCTGATGTACAATTTTAAAATTGATGGCTTGAAATTAAAGCTATACTGACGTTTTTTCAGACCAGCTTCATTCCAAGTCTGGGGGAGACACTACATATCCATTGGGTCACTCAGATAAGTTAGGACCATACTGTTCTAGTATTTTAAAGTTAAAGCCTAGAATGTCTAGTAAATGGTTTAATTTAAATCTTTTTCAGGCTGTTAAAGGCATATTTTTCTCTTTTTCAGGCCACTCTAAAAGGAGTCATGATGTTATGCCAGCTTCATTTAAAGTCTGGGGGAGACATCACCTATCCAGTGTGTCTCTCAGGTAATTTCAGAGAATTCTGATGTTGGATTTTAAAATTAATGGCTTGAAATTAAAGATATATTGACCTTTTTTTCAGGCTGTTAAAGGCACATTTAACTCTCCTTCATGCCACTCTAAAATAGATTCCTACTGTTATGCCAGCTTCAGTCCACGTCTGGGGGAGACACTACATATCCATTGGGTCACTCAGGTAATTTAGGACCATTCTGATTTAGAATTTTAAAATTAAAGCCTAGAATGTCTAGTAAATGGTGTAATTTAAATCTTTTTCAGGCTGTTAAAGACATATTTTTCTCTTTTTCAGGCTACTCTAAAAAGGAATCCTGACATTATGACAGCTATATTCCAAGTCTGGGGGAGACACTACATATCCATTGGGTCACTCACGTAATTTAGGACCATTCTGATGTAGTTTTTTATAATTAAAGCCTAGAATGTCTAGTAAATGGTGTAATTTTATTCTTTTTTAGGCTGTTAAAAACATATTTTTCTCTTTTTCAGGCTACTCTAAAAAGGAATGCTGACATTATGACAGCTTCATTCCAAGTCTGGGGGAGACACTACATATCCTTTGGGTCACTCAGGTAATTTAGGACCATTCTGATGTTGTATTTTAAAATGAAAGCCTAAAATGTCTAGTCAATGGTGTAATTTAAATCTTTTCAGGCTGTTAATGGCATATTTGTCTCTTTCAGGCCAGTCTAAAATGGATTCCTACTATTATGCCAGCTTCATTCCAAGTCTGGGGGAGACATCACCTATCCAGTGTTCTCCCAGGTAATTTCAGAGCATTCTGATTTAGGATTTTAAAATTAAGCCTAGAACGTCTAGTAAATGTTACTAGGTACATTTAAATATTTTTCAGGCTGTTAAAGGCATATTTTTCTCTTTTTCATGCCACTCTAAAATGGATTCCTACTGTTATGCCAGCTTCATTTAAAGTCTGGGGGAGACAGCACCTATCCAGTGTGTCTCCCAGGTAATTTCAGAGCATTCTGATGTCGGATTTTAATATGAATGGCTTGAAATTAAAGCTATATTGACTTTTTTTTTCGGCTATTAAAGGCACATTTAACTCTCCTTCATGCCACTCTACAATAGATTCCTAGTGTTATTCCAGCTTCATTCCAAGTCTGGAGGAGACATTACATATCCATTGGGTCACTCATGTAATTTAAGACCATTCTGATTTAGGTTTTTAAAATTAAAGCCTAGAATGTCTAGTAAATGGTGTAATTTATATCTATTTCAGGCTGCTACAGGGCATATTTTTTCTCTTTTTCAGGCCACTCTAAAAAGGAATTCCGATGTTATGTCAAATTCATTCAAAGTCTGGGGGAGACATCACCTATACAGTGTGTCTCCCAGGTATTTTCAGAGCATTCTGATGTACAATTTTAAAATTAATGGCTTGAAATTAAAGCTATATTGACGTTTTTTCAGACCAGCTTCATTCCAAGTCTGGGGGAGACACTACTTATCCATTGGGTCACTCAGGTAATTTAGGAACATTCTGATGTAGTATTTTATAAGTAAAGCCTAGAATGTCTAGTAAATGGTGTAATTTAAATCTTTTTCAGGCTGTTAAAGACATATTTTTCTCTTTTTCAGGCTACTCTAAAAAGGAATCCTGACACTATGACAGCTTCATTCCAAGTATGGGGGAGACACTACATATCCATTGGGTCACTCAGGTAATTTAGGACCATTCTGATGTAGTATTTTATAATTAAAGCCTAGACTGTCTAGTAAATGGTGTAATTTAAATCTCTTTCAGGCTGTTGAAGACATATTTTTCTCTTTTTCAGGCTACTCTAAAAAGGAATGCTGAAATTATGACAGCTTCATTCCAAGTCTCAGGGAGACACTACATATCCATTGGGCCACTCAGGTAATTTAGGACCATTCTGATGTTGTATTTTAAAATGAAAGCCTAAAATGTCTAGTCAATGGTGTAATTTAAATCTTTTCAGGCTGTTAAATGCATATTTGTCTCTTTCAGGCCACTCTAAAAAGGAATCCTGACGTTATGCCATCTTCATTCCAAGTCTGGGGGTGACATCACCTATCCAGTGTGGCTCCCAGGTAATTTCACAGCATTCTGATCTACAATTTTAAAATTAATGTCTTGAAATTAAAGCTATATTGACGTTTTTTCAGGCTGTTGAAGGCACATTTAACTCTCCTTCATCCCACTCTAAAATGGATTCGTACTGATATGCCAGGTTCACTCCAAGTCTGGTGGAGACACTATATATCCATTGGGTCACTCAGGTAACTTAGGACCATTCTGATGTAGTATTTTAAAATGAAAGCCTAAAATGTCTAGTAAATGGTGTAATTTAAATCTTTTCAGGCTGTTAAAGGCATATTTGTCTCTTTTAAGCCACTCTAAAATGGATTCCTACTGTTATGCCAGCTTCATTCCAAGTCTGGGGGAGACATCACCTATCCAGTGTTCTCCCAGGTAATTTCAGAGCATTCTGATGTAGGATTTTAAAATTAAGCCTAGAACGTCTAGTAAATGTTACTAGGTACATTTAAATATTTTTCAGGCTTTTAAAGGCACGTTTAACTCTCCTTCATGCCACTCTAAAATAGATTCCTACTGTTATGTCAGCTTCATTCCAAGTCTGGGGGAGACACTACATATCCATTGGGTCACTCAGGTAATTTAGGAGCATTCTGATGTAGTATTTTAAAATTAAAGCCTAGAAAGTCTAATAAATGGTATAATTTAAATATTTTGCAGGCTGTTAAAGGCATATTTTTCTCTTGTTCAGGCTAGTCTAAAAAGGAATCCTGAAGTTATGCCAGCTTTATTCCAAGTCCTGGGGAGGCATCACCTATCCACTGTGTCTCAAAGGTAATTTCAGATCATTTTGATGTCGGATTTTAAAATTAAAGCTTAGAAAGTCCAATAAATTGTATAATTTAAATATTTAGCAGTCTTTAAAAGGCATATTTTTCTCTTGTTAGGCTACTCTTAAAAGAAATCCTGAAGTTATGCCAGCTTTATTCCAAGTCTGGGGGAGACACAACATATCCACTGGGTCACTCAGGTCATTTAGGACCATTCTGATGTAGGATCTTAAAATTAAAGCCTAGAATGTCTCCTAAATGTTATAATTTAAATATTTTTCAGTCAGTAAAATGCATATTTTTCTCTTATTCAGGCTAGTCTAAAAAGGAATCCTAAAGATATTCTAGCTTCATCCAAAGTCTGGGGGAGACATCACCTATCCAGTGTGTCTCAAAGGTAATTTCAGATAATTCTGATGTCGGATTTTAAAATTAAAGCCTAGAAAGTCTAATAAATGGTATCATTTAAATATTTTGCAGTATTTTAAAGGCAAATTTTTCTCTTGTTCAGGCTACTCTGGAAAGGAATCCTGACGTTATGCCAGCTTCATTCCAAGTCTGGGGGAGACATCACCCAGTGTTTCTGTCAGGTAATGTCAGAGCATTCTGATATACGGTTTTAAAATGAAGGGCTTAAAAGCAAAGCTATATTGACAAGTTTTGTTAGGCTGTTAAAGTCATATTTAGCTCTTCTTCATGCCACTC
>NC_048410.1:28173732-28258132 GCF_013103735.1 Etheostoma cragini | reverse complement strand
CTGAAAAATATTTAAATTGCACCATTTACTAGACATTCTAGGCTTTAATTATAAAATACTACATCGGAATGGTCCTAACTTAGCTGAGTGACCCAATGGATTGTAGTGTCTCCAGACTTGGAATGAACCTGGCATATCAGTAGGAATCCATTTTAGAGTGGGATGAAGGAGAGTTAAACGTGCCTTTAACAGCCTGAAAAAAAATGTCAATATAGCTTTAATTTAAAGCCATTAATTTTAAAATTGTAGATCAGATTGCTCTGAAATTACCTGGGAGACACACTGGATAGGTGGTGTCTCCCGCAGATTTGGAATGAAGCTGTCATAACATCGGGATTCCTTTTTAGAGTGGCCTGAATAAGAGAAAAATATGCCTTTAACAGCCTAAAAAAGATTTAATTTACACCATTTACTAACATTCTAAGCTTAAATTTTAAAATACTACATCAGAATGGTCCTAAATTACCTGAGTGACCCAATGGCTATGTGGTGTCTCCCCCAGACTTTGAATGAAACTGGCATGAAGGAGAGTTAAATGTGCCTTTAACAGCCTGAAAAAACATCAATATAGCTTTAATTTTAAAGCCATTCATTTTAAAATTGTACATTAGAATGCTCTGAAATTACCTGGGAGACACACTGTATAGGTGATGTCTTTCCCAGACATGGAATGAAGCTGACAAAACATCGGGGTTCCTTTTTAGAGTGGCCTGAAAAAGAGAAAAATATGCCCTGTAACAGCCTGAAAAAGATTTAAATTACACCATTTACTAGACATTCTAGGCTTTAATTATAAAATACTACATCAGAATGGTCCTAAATTACCTAAGTGACCCAATGGATATGTAGTGTCTCCACCAAACTTGGAATGAAGCTGGCATATCAGTAGGAATCCATTTTAGAGTGGGATGAAGGAGAGTTAAATGTGCCTTTAACAGCCTGAAAAAACGTCAAAATAGCTTTAATTTAAAGCCATTAATTTTGAAATTGTAGATCAGAATGCTCTGAAATTACCTGGGAGACACACTGGATAGTTGATGTCTCTCCCAGACTTTGAATTAAGCTGTCATACTGTCAGGATTCCTTTTTAGAGTGGCCTTAAAAAGAGAAAGATTTGACTTTAACAGCCTGAAAATATTTAAATTACACCATTTACTAGACTTTCTAGGCTTTAATTTTAAAGTCCTAAATCAGAATGGTCCAAAATTACCTGAGTGACCCAATGGATATGTAGTGTCTCCCCCAGACTTGGAATAAAGCTGGCACAACAGTAGGAATCTATTTTAGAGTGGCATGAAGGAGAGTTAAATGTGCCTTTAACAGCCTGAAAAAAACGTCAATATATCTTTAATTTCAAGCCATTAATTTTAAAATTGTACATAAAAATGCTCTGAATTTACCTGGGAGACACACTGGATAGGTGATGTCTCCCCCAGACTTGGAATGAGGCTGGCATAACGTCAGGATTCCTTGTTAGAGTGGCCTGAAAAAGAGACAAATATGCCTTTAACAGCCTGAAAAAGATTTAAGTTAGACCATTTACTAGACATTCTAGGCTTTAATTTTACAATCCCACATCAGAATGCTCTGAAATTACGTAGGAGAAACACTGGATAGGTGAAGTCTCCCCCAGACTTGGAATGAAGCTGGGATAACGTCAGGATTCCTTTTTAGAGTGGCCTGAAAAAGAGAAAAACATGCCTTTAACAGCCTAAAAAAGATTTAAATTAGGACATTTACTAGACATTCTAGACTTTAATTTTAAAATTCTACATCAGAATGGTCCTAAATTATCTAAGTGATCCTATGAATATGTAGTGTCTCCCCCAGACTTGGAATGAAGCTGGCATAACAGTAGGAATCCATTTTAGAATTGCATGAAAAAGATTTAAATGTGTCTTTAACAGCCATATCCATATTATATATCATAGTCATTTGTGTACAATGTAAACAAGAGGGGAGAACTGACACACCCTTGGGGGGCGCCAGTGCTGCACACTGTTATAGCAGACAGGACAGCATTAAACTTCACCTGCTGTGGCCTGTTTGACAAGAAAGAGTGATGCCACCTGATTAAAAAAGGATTTACCTGAACTAATTTCCTAAGCATGATATCTGGTTGGATTGAGTTAAAGGCTGAACTAAAATCAACAAAAAGCAATCTGGCATGTGCAACAGGACTTTCAAGGTGCTTCAGAGTAAGGTGCATTATTGTTGATATGGCATCACTTGTACGATTTTTTTGTGTACGCAAATTGGTATCTTTCTAACTTTTGATCCATATCAGTACGGAGTTCCTCTATCATTTCCAGTGATTTAAAAACAGAGGTCACCGGCCGATAATCATTCTCCTGGGGACAAATCTTTTTGGGTACTGGAATAATAGATTTTTTCCACAGATTTGGTACTGTGAATGTATCTATAGAAAGCTGGAATAGTTCATGCCAGGCTGGTCTGCTTTTAAAAGAAAAGCAGACAGGTTACCAGGGCATGTTGGTTTGGTTGTTTGTATTGTTTTAAACACTTTAGTAACAGTGTGAGGTTCAATTATGATTCTGTCTAAGTTTACATTACATTCTCTAACACTACAGCACCTTTCCTTACATTGTCAGTGTTAAAACGTATGTAGTTATTATTAATATAACTATAGTAATTATTTAGCTCGTTTGCTTTTGAAATTTCGTTGTGGACGAACAGGGGCTTCCTTTTAATGTCCATGTTGGTCATATGTCTGATGGAGTCCCACAGTGACTTTGTGTTGGATTCGAACAGCTCTTGTTCTGCGCGCTCCCTATGCTGCTGCCATGCCGCTCTCATTTGCTGATTGACATCATTTTTTGCAACTCGGACTTCCGCCTTATTTCCAGATTTGAAAGCAGTTTTCTTCCTAATAATACATTCCCTAATACCTTTTTTTGTGATAGATTTTGTTATTAGGATGTCTTTTGACAGTTTTCTGGGGTATGATAGAGTCAATACAAAAAGATATGTAGGTATTGATTGATTCAGTAGCACTGTCAATGTCTGCATCCTTGAAAAAGATACCCCAGTCTGTGCAGAGGAATCATCCCTCCAGGTCCTCCATTTTGTCACTGGACCATACCTTCACGGACTGGGTTACTGGTTTGCTAGACTTAAAAACTGAGCAATATGTGGTGAGGAGCTGGATAACATTATGGTCAGAGTTCTTCAGGGGAGGTCTGGCTCTAGCTGTGCAGGGGTCCTTGCTATTGGCATAGCATTTATTAATGATGTGTTCATTTCTGGTGTTGCATTTAACATTAATGAAAACCAGGTAATGTTTTATTCGAACTGCAGTGGTTAAAATTGCCAAGTATTGGCATGGGAGCATAAGGTTTGTTCTGTAAATGTTGATGGACACAGTCTGTGATTGCCTGAGCTGCTCTGCTGGCATTCCCACTTGGCGGAATATAAACAACACCTACAAACATGTTGGTGAATTCCCTTGGCAGGTAATGTGGCCACAGGATAACACAACAGTTCCAGATCGGGGTTGCATATTTTTCTCTCACTGCAAAGTTAAGGCACCAGCTGTTTTTGAAATAAATACACAACCCTCCTTTCCCGCATGTCTTGCCCAGGTTTGCATCTCAGTCTAACTGTAGTTGTGAAAAACCTCCAATTTTAATAAAGTTGTCTGGCACTTCTTCGCTGAGACAGGTTTCCTTGTAAGCCAGTAGACCAGACTCTCCTACCCCGCTTACTGACCTTCCTGCCTAGACATGAGCCCGGTTCATGATGTTGTCGTAACTCCACAGGCACATTGTGGAGCAGGTCAGGCAACAGTAGCACTCCGCTGTCCCGCAGTCCAAGCAACTCAAACCGACTGTACATTAGAAGGCCTGCTGATAGACCCGGCAGCAGAGCGAATGACTTGGCCAAAACATAATTTGCCATGCTAGTGCTCCCACTTTCCTCAAATTCACTTCACTCATGCTCCACCTGCAGTTCACAACATACGTTATATCCAGCACATTTGCACACTGAGTCCGCCAATACCAGACAAAAAAACTGGGACCTAGCAGAAGCCATGACGAACAAATAATCAAATTGCAGGAAGAGCCCTTCTCCATGTCGCCATTTGATTAGTGCCCAGGGACAGTAAGCCTTTTATTTTAAGATTCTACCTCGCAATAATCCAATATTACTTGAGTAACAGTGAATATTTGTTGTCTCACCTAGAGTTGGAATGAAGCTGGATTAACAGGAGGATAAGTGACGTGGGAGTGAGGTGCGGACTCAAACGCAGAGCACGAGGAGGCAGGCAGGAGCAGGTACACAAGGGCTTATTCACATTTAGTCCAAAGAAAACACAGGGGGCAACAAAACAAGGCAAAATCCAGGAGAGGCAAAAAAAAATTTAAAAAAAAGATCCAAAAACCCCAAAACAGACAGGAACAGGGGGAGAACGACATTGAAAAACAGGGAGACTACACTGGGGAAAACTCACAGGAAAGAACAGGAAAAATGACAAAAACACGCAGGACAGGCAGGCTGACGAACAACACTCCATGCAACAACAAGACCGAACGATCTGACAGAAGTCAAGGGGAGCACAGACATTGAATACGCAAGGTAACTAGAGGCAGGTGACATGAGGGTAGGGAATCAGGTGGCAAACATCAGGTAATCACAGGAGCGGGAAGACACAGGAAGTACAATTAGAGCCAGGACCAGACAAAAAACAGACTTAAAAATAAAACAGAGCAAGCAGACACACAGGGGAACACAAGACAGGACAAATAACACCATACCGGGGAGAAACAAGACTCAAAGACAATGACAAGGGAGGAAACACGAAGAAGGGAAGAAAGATAGAACAAAAAACTAAAACAAAAACAAGACCCTAACAGGATTATTTTTAAGAGTAGCCTGAAAAGACCAAACAGCCTGAAAAATATTTCAAATTTAGCTATACTTGGATATTTATGCCTTTAATTTTAAATCCTACATCAGATTTATTTGATATTACCCGCGTGACACGGATAAACAAGCTGGCTTAACAGGAAGATTCCATTTTAGAGTAGCCAGATAAAGAGTAAAGATGTGGCTTTAATTACCAACCTGATAAAGATTTCAAACGTAGATTTAAATAAAGATTTATGTTTTGAATTTTAAAATCGTACATCAAAATGGGCCAATATTACCTGACTGACACTCTGGATATGCGGTGTGTCACCCAGAGTTGGAATGAAGCTGGCTTAACAGGAGGAGTAATTTAGGAGTAGCCTGAAAAGACCAAAAATACGGCATTAACAGCCTGAAAAAGATTTCAAATATAGCTTTATTTGGACATTTAAGCCTTTATTCCTGTATCAGAATGGTCTTACATTACCTGAGTGAGACACTGGATATGTGTTGTCTCAGCCAGAGTTGGAATGAACCTGGCTTAACAGGAGGATTCCTTTTTAGAGTATCCTGGAAATAGTGAAAATATGGCTTTAATTAACAATATGATAAAGATTTCAAATATAGATTTAATTAGACATTTAAGCTTTTAATTTTAAAATCCTGCATCAAAATTGTCCGATATTACCTGAGTGACACAGTGGATATGTTTTGTCTCACTCAGAGTTGGAATGAAGGTGGCTTAACAGGATTCCTTTTTAGAGTAGCCTGAAAAACAACGCTCCTCAAGTTACATAATCAGTTCACTTATTTTGACTTTGTATGTTTTTGTCAATTTTATAGGATTTGGAGAAAGAACAATTGGTAAAAGAACTTAAAAAAGTGTAAAAAAAAAGAAGAGAAAAATGTCAATAAAACTGATAAAATTTTGAACAAATGTCAAGTAAAGTGACTAAAATGTCAAAAAAGTAACAAAAATGCAAAACAAAGTGACACACGTAAAAAAAAAAGCTTTAAAAATTTGGGGAAGAACCAAAGAAAATGTTAAAAGTTCAGAAAAAGTTGACAACCATTGAAAAGTGACAAAATCATTGGAGGAAAGCCGCAAAAGTGTCAAAAAGATGACCATGACATTGATAAAAGGTTATCTCAGAAAAAACAACCAGGTTTGCGGGAAGACAACCTGAGGGTTAACATTTCTATGTGCATGATTATATTAGACCATGAAGCCAAAAGTAAACGTGCATTCCTCAAACATTTTTTGTATGTCATTCATTTCATTTTTATTGGTAGTATTTACTGTGTCTGTAACACAGATTGCAGTTATGAAGATTTCTGATTTTCAGCTAGATTTATAAAAACAAATCATCAAAAACATATATTTAAGTCAGTATAAAAACTACCAACTGAAATCCTCAAATGAGCAGTTCTGTAAATACTATATTAAGGTATATTATAATCAAACCTTACGGTTATAATGCAGAGCGATAAGACTGAGCTCTTCTGTGAAGAATAAATTGGAAAAAAGATTGTGAAAGTATCTGCGAGAGCGTGCAACTGTAGTAAAAGGTTTTTAAGACAGCCTATAAGGACACATTTTCCTGTTCACTGGTGCAAACAATTGTAGAATAAAATTCATTTTGATATAAAAGCTCAAACATGCTGTCCGTCCATGAAAACGGTCTCTCAGATATCGTTAATGGAGCGGTGCTATATTTTACATCTCGGTGACAGCTTAATCACGGCGCCGTGTCTTTCACTTCTTTGGTTCTGCCTTTGAATAAGAGTCACCTCTCTTCACAAATGGACTGTGTTCAAACCAAGGTTAGATGTATAATGGATCTTCAAGCTGAATGATGTTTCTCTTTTCTTAATTGCTGCAGACGGTCAAGTAAAGTCAATGTGGATATTCAACAGGGCTTGACAAAACAATTCTATACGAAAATAATGCATTTGAATCACTGACATCAAATCATAAAAAAAAAAACTTGGTGGCTTACCGACTCATTTTGCAGGGCTCCTACAGATAGTAAAATTAACAGATCACATCTTGTCTCCTGAGTCTTGTAAACTTTACTGATTGAAAAAGAGATTCTTGTCTCAGCAAACTGACTTTAGATTCTGTGGCTGTAAAATAATTGCTGTAGTTTCAAACTATTAATAGTAAAAGAACAAACACAGATCGTCTTTGTGGCAATGTCTCCAACAAATGTGTAACAATACGATTGCACCACATGGGGGTGCAAAGGCATCATTGTTTCCCAGCAGTGGCAGAGTCTGTGCAGCTACAGTGGGGTGCTCATTCAGTTTCATTTACTTCTGTGATCTGATCCTGACTGTTGAACATAGGCTGATTTGCATCTAAATTAATCTTACAAAATACTGAATCCAACATACAGAACAAGCACACTTTCAGGTTCACACATCCACGCTTTCATACTTTTCTTCAAATGAATAAAGAAAAAGAAAAGACCCTGCCAACAAACGAGCTTTCCTTGTTAAAATTCCTTACCATAGCATTTAATAGAAATCCAATTTTCGGGCAGGACATTTTAATACCTATAAATCCATTGGGCCTTCTAACTGGTATCATAAATGGTGGACAACTAAGGTGAGCATATTGAGTGTTATGGACTTTATTATGCAAAATTCATTGGGGAAGGCTTGCCAATGTCTCTGGAGCCCTTTCTGTCTTTGAGCCTTTATAGTACCAGTGCTGATGTCTGGTTCTCTGCCAGCCGCTCTGCTCAGAGCTCACAGAGGCTCCGGCTGAGTGGAAAAGTCCACCGCTTTAAGTACCTGAGCAGCAGTGGAGAGTTCATAGTCAGAAGCAGCAAGGAATTTATCTTGCGGTGACAATAACTCAAACTGGCTAGTCCACGTTGCATGCCGAGATGGTAGAATAACGTACTGTGGTTTGTTGGCATTTCTTTAAAGAAATCACAATTGTCCTGCTTAGCTAAGCAACAGCTGCAAAATAGCTTTGGGAAGGAACTTGTGTACGTTCAAAGGTTTTAGTCGTGAAGAGAAAACTCAGATTGGGCAGATAGTCTAGCTAGCTGTATGGATTCACTCTGCAGAGATCTGAGGAGCAGGTAACCAGAGTCCCCAGAACATTTAATGTCAGGAAAACAAATTCAAAATTGCAACACAAAGAAAGCGAAGGTAATGAAAATCTGGCCGAAAAAGAGTGAAATTTGCCAGGATTTCCAGCGGCAATGGAGCAATCCCGGAAGTATAATGTTGTAGACTACAAACTGGGTGACTTACTACAAAAGGTAAAACAGAGAAATTGTTGTGGTAGCAGAAGGAGGACCCAAACACAAGGAGCTACAGGCAGGAAGTTCAAAAGGTTTATTGTACAAAAAAGCAAAGCAACAGGGAGCCAGTGAAAAAACAAAAAGCCGAAAAACAAGGGCTATAAACTCACAGGGAAGAATACAACTGGAGATGGTGGGGAACACTGAGCAGGAGAAACCGACAGAACACACTCACAAGACAAAGCCAAAAGGATCTGACGAGGCACAAGCGATTCACAGACATTAAATACACAGGGTAATTAGGTATCAAGAGGCAGGTGAAGAGAGGGCAGGGGAGCAGGTGGAACACATCAGGTAATCACAAGCAGTCAAGCTAGGGGTGAGACAAGACAAAAAACAGACTTCAAAATAAAGCAGGAAACAGAACCTAGAGACACTTTGGGAAACACATGACATGACCAACAGCACAAAACTGGGGAGAAAACTGAGACATAAACATAAGGAGGGCCCAAAAGGGAAAAATTATCCCAAACAAAACCCCAAACCACAACAGAAACAACATATCACATCTGGCCTCTTGGGTTTTATAAACTTTAGTGATTGTAAAAGAGATTCCCTGTCTCAACAAACTGAATATAGATTCTGTGGCTGTAAAATATATGCTATAGTGTCATACCAGTAATAAGAAAGTACAAGCAGTGATGAGGTATATATGAGACAGCCAAAATGTTGTCTAGCGGAAAAGATTGAATTCAGTAATGAAAAATCATTACTACAGTCTCTGCAACAATCTGCCGCTCATTTAAGTCATCTGTCCTTTGCTGTTCTGTTACAGGATATTACAGTTGCATGTTTTACTTTACACCACAAACATGTACAGACACTACAGTGAAGTATTCTGATTCTTTACCCCAGTGAAAATTCTCACACAACAGTATATAAATACTCCATTACAGGTATGAGTCATATATTCAAAATGTTCAAGAAGCATGTTTTATACGTTCCACAGACACTTTGGTCCACATGACGTAAGTGTCTTCATCCGCACATGTTCACAGGTTACACCCTTAAGGCAGTGACACACCACCCAATAATCGGTTGTTGGACAGTCTGGCGAGGTCCGGATTGGTCCGGATTGGTCCGGATTGGTGGAGTTTAAACCCAGAAAAGAGGAGGGGGATGAGCGTGACTAAAGTCTCTCAAAATTTCTTTTAAATGGACCTTTGTCGATCTGAAATGAAGATAGATTCTGCAACTGCATGGCCTATTTCTCCCTTAAAATGTTTTCAGACAGACAGAAAGTTAAATAAATGGACCTACAGATCCCGATGTTCTGGACAGAGACCAGTGAAGTCTCTCAGAACTCTTTTCCGATGATGGCTGAGCAGTAAAGCTCAACTGAACTTGAAGACGTAGATGTGACGTGAGTAACCTGTCTGAAAGTTGTAATTCTTCTGGCAGCTGTGCCAAGAGAAATCTCAATCATTCCCAATCAGCAGAGATGGAAAGGTAGGTATGTGTTAGGAGATAACATTGACACAGGCTAATTATGGCTAACTAGAATGCTAGTTAACATTAGTAATTTCACCTAAACAGCTAATATAAGTCCAAACTGTCTGCGAGCTTACCTTCTACTATACGGTGATTCCTCTACTGTGCGACAGTAAGTCACATGGTTATGATACAACATTTGCTTATCTTCACAAAAACGTCTTCTACGGAGCCATAACGTGAGGGACAAGGTAATGGAGCCTTTTTATACATTGTTATGTTTCTTTAGAAATGAACAACAGACAAAAAGAGTCTTTAAATGCTACAGATGTAAAGTTATTTACTGTAAAAGTGGTGCCAAAACGAATGGGAGTCAATGGAATGCTAATAGCGGGTGATGGCTTTGTTGCATCAAAATGGCACCATGGAAGCTACGCTTAGAGAGGAGAGGCTAACCCCCTTGGAATATCCATAGAAACCAGACCCATGTGACACGTTCCTCAAATCAATTTTCACTTTTGGGTGACAATAAATAATAGCGCCTTCTACTGTTATGGAGAGTATTACGTCACGTTGCTATGGTGTGTTCCGAGGCATTTTTTGACCAACTTGGGGAGACTGATCAGTCCAACTGCCTTTTCTACCACGGGTTGGCCGTCTGGCTGGTGTTTCAGGGGGATTACCCTAACCCTGTCTTCACCCTCTGTCTGAAACATTTTGTTTTAGCACATGTCTCCTTGTCTCCTGTCTCCCTGGACAGGTCTTAAAATTGTCTACCTAAAAAACAACAATAAGAAGATTTTATGTACATTACATAATCTTCAATAACAACGCATCATATTTTTCCACATGCTCATAGGTGTTTTTATGTTTTGTACGTAATATTTAAAACTGCATAGAAACATAGTGGAGTAATAGAAGTTACATAAGTAAGAGTACAATAGAATACAGTATATGTAATATAATACTTCGTGAAAAGTTTTATACTTTCTTTCTTTCTTTCTTTCTTTCTTTCTTTCTTTCTTTCTTTCTTTCTTTCTTTCAACACCTCTAAACTGCTAAGGGCACAATAAACTCCACACTCCTAACACATTAGGATGAAAGGCCTTTCCTCTCCATGAGAGGACTAAAAAGAGTTAAATAGGTGACTCTGTAGGGGCGGGGGGTGTATGGTGTTGGAGGGGGAGGAAAAGAGGACGGGAAGCAGGAAGAGATGGGGGTTTTGAGGGGGGGTTGATACTTCTCTGGAAAATGTATTGGTCTAGTTGGAAAAACAGGTCCAAAAAAAACAAAAAGAGAAGAGCAGAAACATTTAGGGGTGAGGGGAACCGGAGATTTGGCCTGTGGATGAACCCATTGGGGACTTTGCTTGGTGGGGTCATTCCAAGTTCAGGTCTTTCCCTTGCTGACTCTGCGAGAGCGGAGGAGCTGTCCATGGCTAAAGGGGCCTGCTCTTGACGGCCTCCAGCCCCTGCTGGGAGCCCCCCAGGGGCCCTGTAACACAAGCCCATTTCCAGCAGGAGTTCTGTGGGCTGTGTAGGGAACGAGGGCATGCCCTTGGTAAAGGCAAGTCATTCTGGAGTTTGGAGGGGGAGCAGAGCCACATTCACTGATAAATATTTTCCTGACTGTCAGATAAAGGTTAGTTTTTAAAGCTCTCATCCCTATGTGTCTTCTTAAAGGCTCATGTTACTATTCTCACTGTACACAGAAACAGCCCTGCAATGTGAAAACGAGACTTAGAGAAAACACGCTTGTCAATGAAAATGAAATCAAGTAACATAAGGGGAAATTGAAAGTGGTTTGTGTAGTGCATAACTGTACCCTAAAAAGCTCTCTATTCTCTATTCAGCCCTTCTTGTCTTCAGAAATGACTGTTCACGAGTGAACTTTAAATAACACAAGTACCAGGTGGCTCTACTATCCGTGCAGATGGAGCAGAGGCTTTTGAAAAAGATAAATGAGAGACAATCTATCATTTGGCACTCACAGACCAAACAGCAAGTCAGGGGTGGCCAACTAATCAGGCAGTTTGCACAGGCAGCACAGCATGGGTCCTTTGAGTGGATAAGTGGTCCCTCCCATAATGTCAAGAGTAAAGCCTATACCAGGGGTTTGGGAGAGGTTGGAAGAGAGTTAATGAGATGACTGGTGGGGTGATCAGCAAGGAGAGGTTTGAAGACCTATGACATGGCACAAGACACACATTGATAGAGACGGAATACTTTCTAGATTTATGAAGTGCTTGTTTATTGCAGATCACACTAGGTGGCCGCAAGGACAAACACACGTCAGACCACAATTTGACAGAAACAGTTAGCCTGGTTTTACTCTGTGCACTGGTATTTTATTTTTAAACAGTTTTCAATGACCTATTATCTCCACTTCTCTCACTGTACAATGGCCATTTCAGACAACAAGCATGGTATAGTAAGCCCATGGTTAGCATGTGCACACTACTAAAAAACACACTGGATCATAGGGCTGTGCAATTAGATAGATAGATAGATAGATAGATAGATAGATAGATAGATAGATAGATAGATAGATAGATAGACGGATAGATAGACGGATTGATATTTTCCCAAAGGAAATTTTAGGCATCCAGTAGCAAGAAAACCATAACACAACAAAAACATATAGACACATATGTCATTTATACATAAGAATATCACACATACATAAGAATAAAACTAAAAATCACTCACAAAACACTTTTGCCCTTTCCATTTGCATATGCTTTTTTATTTAATTAATTTTAAGGGAATGCTAATAGTTCAATGGGAAAAGTATTTAGGGAGATTTCACAGTTAAAGGTGTTGATTTGTTGTGTTTTTTAGTTAATAAAATGTTCAGTAAATATTGACCAAAATAATTGGGATCATGATTTCTTCAGTAATCAAGCAGCCCTACTGGATTATCACATTTCCTGGGCGACAAGAACAAAATCAATAAGGGCTATGTTGAAATTCCCCATGAGTCATTTACTGAGGAAAGAACACTGTAATGCTATCCAGAGCAGTTTAAGTCAACATCACGACTTCTGTTCTTTGGATATCTGCAATCCATACAGTGTGTGATAGTATTCCTATTTTTCACTTAATTCAATTCAATTACATTTTATTTATATAGCGCAAAATCACAACACAACAACTCTGTGATTTTATTTACAGAAACCCAATAGTTCCCACCAAGAGCAAGCACTAGGCAACAGAAGCTAGGAAAATCTTCTTTTTGCGAAGCAGAAACCTCAAGCAGAACCATGGCTCCAGGTAGGTGGGCATCTGCCTTGACCGTTTTGAGGTGAGAGAAATAGACAGACAGAGAAAGAGAGAGACATGGAGAATTGTAGCAGAGGCTGTCGAGCAGAAACATGGAGGCAGCAGGTGACTCCAACCACAGATCCAGACCCCACAGCTCCAAAGCCAGAAACACCTGCAGGAAGCATCAGGAGGAGAGAGGAGAGGGGTGGGAAAGCACAATAATCTCTGAAAGGGAAGAAGTTGAGTTAGTAACATGCATTATGGTGTGTGCTGGGTGTTGTCTGTCTACGTGAAGCGGCTCAAGGTGTGTGTGCTGCCCTACCACTTTGCGTGCAACCAGGTTAGCTGCTAACGATCTGGTCTGGTCTGTTGCCAAGTAGTGGCGCTCGTTCTTCTGCTCGAGGAGCGTGTGTTGGGTAATTCTACTGCTTGTACTACTTTTCAAGTATGGGTGCTGGCAAACTAACACAACTGCAACAAGAGTCAGTTGATGCCAGCGGCCCATTGCAGCCCCACACCCAGTATCTCAGAGCAGTCGTTTTTCACAATTTTGAAACCTAATTTACATAATATACTCTACAATTTATTAAATCATTTCGATTTGGTGGGATGTTTAGTAGGGATGGTCAAATGAAGCTTCGTAAACCACTGTCTTTATTTCCTGAGCTCACTAGATGGCGCTCTCTATTCAAATAAAGAGGTTAAAGGAATGGCAATTAAGTGTGTTTTCAACCCTTTCTTGAACAGAAAGAGTGCCATCAGAAAATAAAGACAGTGGTTCACGAAGCTTCATTTGACCATCACTAATGTGTAACACTCCTGCATTGCCGTGTCAATCTCCACAGCGCTGTAGAGTAAGGTCTCTCTTGAGTAAGGTCTCTCTACAGCACACATACGTTCCAGGATAGGAGAAAACAATGCTTTGCAATCACAAGTATCTTGGGCGATGCTAAGCTAAGGTCTCAGATAGAATTGTTTTTGGTAAACGACTGCACCCTACAAAAGAAAAAGCCATGTACAATATTGAATGACGTTTTCTGTTCACACAATACAGCAATTGGAGCTATTTAAATAAGATGGATACATGGTCACACATGTATCCAGTGTATTTTGTCCACAGCAAGTCTCTCCAAACTGTTGGCGCGTCCACATGATACAAGCCGTCTTTAATTGTGCTTCACCTCTTCCGCACAGTAACTTGAAGCCAAGAAGGGCATGGAGGATTAAAATAACATGATGGACTCTTTAGAAGAGGTCATTATCTTCACTCAAGTTTCTGCCCGGGTAAGTCGCCGGACGACACAATCTCTTGACCATAGTCATACTGAGAAATACTGAGAGAATTTTGTTGAGGTGGAAGTCTAAATTATCTTTGTTGCAACTTATCTGGCAATGGCTTGAATGTAACGGAGAAGCGTTAGTTAGGCACTAAAGTTTTAACGCTCCTGTTGTCTTCGGGTTCATTTTGACCACTTTTCAAAAAGTTTCTATGTAAAAAATTTGGGTTTTCTTTCAAACACATTTCGCAAAAAAGTAATGTTGATGGTTACCAACAACGTTCTTCACAGGTTAAATAAAAAATCAATTATTACTTTCATTTAATTTGTGTGTTTTTTGTCAATTTTATAGCATTTGGAGAAAAAACTATTGGTAAAAGAACTTCAAAAAAGAGAAAAATTTCAGTAAAAGTGGCTAAGATGTGAACAAATTTCAAATAAAATGACACAAATGTGAAAGGATGTCGTAAACCCACGGATATTTCAGAAGGCTGAGAAAAAGTTGACAACCGTTGAAAAAGAGACAAAATCATTTAAAGCAAAGCTACAAAGGGTCAAAAAAGACCTAATAAATCTTGATAAAAGATTTTCATTTTACAATTGACTGAAACAAAGATTTCCAGGTGTTCAGGAAGACATCACAAGGGTTAATTAGACGTACGTACCTAACATGATTTTTTTATTTAAACCCAGCCAGGTAGTTTTTTCTTCAATTCACAACATAAGCATGTGTTTAAAACTGCAACCGTTTCTGATGTGTCATATGGGAGAAAATACTTTACCTCAAAACATAATTGACAGTGCAGTTTAGTAGGGGAAAGTAATTATGCAGGGTTGATGTTGCACGTGGATATGGACTAGGTAGTTGGGTAGTTCAATCTACAGTATAATAATAAATATTGATCACATGTTTTGTATGTAAAATGTTAAAGTGCCCATATTATGCACATTTTCAGGTTCATAATTGTATTTTGAGGTTGTACTAGAATAGGAGACAGGGCGACATTCAGAAACCTGATCCAACTTCCAAATTTGTAGTCGTGTGGAAGCACCAGAGACTCAAAAAAAAACAAATCCCAGAAAAAGGGATTTTTCCATAATATTGGGCACTTTAATCTGTTAATAAGGTGAATAAATAAATGAAGTGGAGTAAAAGGTACACCTTTTCCTAATTAAATGTTGTGGAGTAGAATTATAAAGTAATGCAAGATGCAAACGCTTAAATCCTTTAAGATTGTGTTTGAGTTATTCATGTTGTTCTAAAAACTGCCACTTCTGTGAGAAAGAACATTTTGTTATCCACAAAAGAACTCATTCCACAGGCCTGATAAGGATGTTAGAGTGTCTGGTATTTAAAGACACTTTGTCTCCATTGGCAGGTCGGCAGGACCTGTCTCTCCAAGATGCCAGCAGACAGTTTCTGTCTTGTTGACAACAGTGTGATAGAAACAGAGAGAGAATGGAAAGCAGGAGGGGTTGTGAAAAAACACACCATGAAGGGAGAGATTGAGAAAAGTTTAGTAGAGAGGGAGGGTGGAGGAGAGAGGTGAAGGAGGGTGCAGGGGGAACGGAACGGAGAGGCGATGGGGGGTGGGGGTGATGTGGGGGGGGGGCTGTGCGTGAGTAGAGGACCTCCCTGTGAACTGTGCAGTCGCGAGCCGGGTCATTGGGGCGAGGTTGTCAGAGCGTGCCTGAAACAGTACACCCAGGGGTTCAGCCAGAGTTCACACACTCAGTGTGCAAGATCCATGTCCCTCAGTCAGCGCTCGCCAGCCGTACACCAGCACACACACAGAAAAACTCACGTCTATCATCACACGCGCATGCACAAAGACAAGCTTAAAAGCAACACAGATGCACTTGTGAAACATACAGGATGTTTAAAATAAAAATCAGACTTCTTCGTCTGAGCTAAATGGGAATGTATGCACACAGCAGCAAACAGTAAGAGTCTCACACAATGTCTCTACATGATATATGTTTTCTTTTTTTATCAGTGCAAGGAAAGTTAATCTAGGGGAGACATATGAAAAATCAACGAAAAGGAAAAGTGAAAAGGCTCGGCTTTTGGTGCAAACAGAGTTGGTGAACCACTGAGATGGTAACTGATAGTGTCCATAGCCAGCAACAACAGCAGCAACAGCAACAGTAACGTTGAAACACAGTGAGAGAGATTTTCTTTAATTCCGGTCGGTGTGGTGTAAATAGGAGAGGCCACTAAGCCAGAATCCCCTCTGTGTGACTGAGCTCTTTGTGGGAAAGCTGTCTGCTTTAGTCCCATTGAAGACTGGTTGGCCCATTGTCAAACCCAGAGCTTGACCTGGTGTTGAACCCAATTGTCAAACTTGCAGTGTAGTGTGGGACCTTGGTGGGGGAGGAGAGGCACCAGCGTGTGGTTTAGCTGACTGAAGCAAGTGTTTGTCATCTTTTGGTCCCTGAAAGAGTTTATAATGACTTCATATGCCACAGCTAATGTAGTAATAAACTGTGAAAGGTGGAATTTTCCATCTCTTAGCCTCTTTTCTACATAATTAATGTGACGATTCAGGCCTTAAATACAGAATGTTCTCACATTTCATCTAAGCCCCTACATTCATGTGGTGACCACCCCAATCTTTCTCCCAATTCTCACGCTGGGGATAACTCAGTCTTGTGTGTCACATGAGGATTTGACAGACAGGCCCAGCTGTGGCAGTCAGGCGCCAGAGCACCACGCCCTCCGAGTCCAATGCAGACAAGGCCCAAACCAAGAACAATTCAGTCTTTGTGGATCTACTGGAAACCATCAACTGCATCCAAATGACCGTAAGCTGTAGATACAAGCCAGATGTTGGAATTCCTCGGCTCAGTTCAATCTCAGTCCAGTCTGGCTCATCCAAGCCCGGCAGCGGAGCAGTGGCAGGATAGGGGGCGGGTAGAAACCCAGTCCAATCTAACAAGAGACGTGGATTTCAGTCTTTTTGCCATGTACGGTAGAACTGTATAATTGAGAAATTGTGCTACATTGCAGCTCCTTTATTCAGGCTTTGTGTGAATTGAAAACAGGTTGCTATGCAGTTTTCAAGATTTTGATTAAATACTTTGGAACAACCAAACCCAGTCATGTCTCATGAGGACAGCTGTGTTGCACATTAGTCTATGTATGATTCCTCCTTTCAACCAAATTACCCCCAGATGCCCCCATCTAGATTAGTTATACTTTATGGAACAAGTTAAAACAGCATTAAACATATTTAAACTGCTTTTCCTTTCAAAGCTGCCTGCCTGTCTGTGTGAATCTAGCAGTTTCTCATATGAACTCGGTCCAGAGTTGCCCTTTCACACATGGAGCACACAAGATGAGATTGTCCATGTCAGATTTTGGAAATCCTTAGTGTGGTTTAATCCTCATGTTGTCCTTGAGTCGAATTGACCCGTTTTCCTATATCGATGTTCTTTTTAATTTCCCAAAATAACATAAATGATTCCACTCAACGCTCTTTGGCAAGTACAAATCTCTACTTTCATTGATTTTAGGGTGTTAATTACATTCATAGCATCTGAAAAAAAATTGAAGTGGTTTTGAAATAGTATTTAGTAAAAGTTGACATATTCCAGTCTGTGATTATCCATCAACATGCATTCCTTTAATTTTAGTCTAAATAATTCCTAATTCCTGCTTGAACGTGTTGACTAATGGGACAAAAACGTGAGAAAAAGTTAAAAACATTGATAAAAAAGCCTCAACAAAAGTTTGGATTTTCAATTTTGACAGGAAGACAACACAAGAGTTAAGTGAGGGGTGACAACTGGATGCAGCATGCACGCAGCATGACGTGATGTGGCTTTAATCGCGATAACGTAGCCGGTTTGTAGTTTGGTCACAAACAATCGTGTCTCTTGCTGCTCCTTGAATTTGTCTAACAATTTCGTCATTAGGATCTGCAGTTAGACATTTTCGCTGCTGTCTTCTCTTTTTCTTTCCTAAAGCTTTGGCCACGCGGCACGCGTATCGTGTGTGGACCATTGGTGGAACAAATGTGCCTAGAAATATAATTTTTAACTGGCTACAACTGGCACACAAACAGCAAAGGATTGTGTGAGTCACAGGCGAGACGGTGAGCTTTTGCTTTGGGATTGTTGTTGTTTCTTTAGTTTTTGGAGTGCTGTGAAACATCACCCTGCTGTCAGCTGTTATCAGAGAACGCCGGTGAGGGAAACAAGAAATAAGAACAGAAACTCTTAAAAGGAAACTGGTAATACACTCACTGACAGTCCTGTTCTTTTACACCTTCAGAGTGGATCTCCGCAGGGCACACGCACCACTTGCGCACTGCTCTCGTGTCCAATGTAGCCAGTTTTATAGATTGTGGTAGAAGCGTGGTGGTGGAGCATCCGCTTTGCATAAGTTACATATGCAATTTAGCCAGCCAGTTAGATGTTTGTGTTCAAGTAACGGCATCAACACATCAACCCACGCTCTATTCACACGTGGGTTCAGTTGGACATTACACAGACTTTGTAGTGGGAAGCTGGCAGGGAAAATACTGTTTAATTTGGAAATTTGTGTTCTCACATACAGCTCTTATGGGTAATTTCTAGGCAAGTTCAGGGTGGCAGTGCATGCTGAGACAGTGTGACTTTCAAAAGCTTCTAATGCAGACCAAGTGCTCTGAATACCAGCTGCAACTGTCCAAGCCACGCACTTATTTTACCTATCGTATAATCAGGAACTTCAAGAGGCCACGATAATACCTTGTAAGGTCTTCAGTGGACCAAATCTGACATGTTCACAGCGATCTGATTGGAGACTCATTTGTCCTTCTGCAGGCTAATTACAGCAGTGTGTGTGTGACCACCCCCTGCATTCCCATTCAACCTTTCACCTCCGAGGTGTTGAGCAGGCAATTACTCTTCTTGGCTTCTGTGTGAAGGGTACAAACACAAACTGTTCCTCGTACTCTCCCTCCCTCATTTCTCTCTCTTTCTGTGACCCACTGGAGTATTCATTGCACTTGGAAAACATACAAGTGCAATATAAACACACGCACGCATCTTTAGGTTCAGTAGCGTGTCATGCGTAGGAGGATGGCTGCTGTGTTTTTGCCTCCCACACCCTCTATTCTCTCTTTTACTTGCACTTTGTGTGGATGTTTTTGTCAAACTCAGGAGTGTTTCAATTTGGGTTTTTTTCAAATTCCATTTTTAGTGGTCAGCTTTTCAAGAAAATGACACCCAGACATAATTCACACAGTAATGCGATCACAAGATTGGATTTTCAGTCACTTGCAGATGCCATCCTTTTTATTCCTCTCACATGAGTTTGATGTAAGCGTGCAATGCAGAAATGAAAGTTGTACGCATGGGAAAACATTGAAAAGCAGTATAATAAGTGACAAATATGACTTGGACCTTTGTGGTAAAAATGCATGCTCGACTTTAATAAAGCTGAGAGTGAGGGGGAAATTGTCCTCCTGTGATGTGAAGTGAAGTGTGATTTTTGCTCAGACATATAACTAAGCCCTATACTGACTTAGTCAGTTTAGAAAAGTGTTTTTAAGCTCTCCTGTGCTGTTTGATAACCCACATCCTCTCCTGAAAAACCTCAGTAACAGCTCTCCAGAGGGATGCTTTCATCCTGACGCACACTGTGTGCTTGGTCTGTTTCCATTTAACTAAGTTCAGGTGTAGTTCACAGAGGCCGCCGACTCTGGTCATGACTTGCATGCAGGATTTTGGCTTAAGATGTTTTTTGTGTGTAACATAGCCCTTTGATAAGGTGGGAGCTTCTGTGCCAAAAGAAGTCTACAAGAGTGTCTTAACTAGCTGTTTTACATAAGCCAAGAAAATATGTTTGATATGTCATCTATTTTTATTCCTGTCAGTCTTATCAGTGTTTCTGTGCTTTAGTAGGAGTCCATGACCTGTAGATCTCATGTCTCCCCTTGTCATGGTGAGAGCAATGGCATGTTAAAAAGGTTGTATAACCTTTTGAAATTTGCTCTGTACTCTGTGGATGGGGGCGTGCTGAGAGGACGTGCCCTCCATCTGACCCACATCTGATTCACCTTGAGCAAGGCAGGCTGCTGGCAAAACACACCAAGCCACAGAGTTCACTCGTGCTGCGACACAGTTGCGTAATCTATGAGGAAGCTGCTCTGTAATAAATAAATCTGGATGAGGCGGCCCATCTGGGAACAACATTTTTCAGCATAGCTCTCCTGACGTGATGCCTAGTGGGCTTTATAAATATCCTGAGCCCATCGGCGCAATGTGAACTGTGTTTCACCCTCCCACACCCTTCCCCTTTGAGTGTTTGCCTACTGCTCACAGTGAAAAGCAGGCTTTACTTTGCTTTGTTTGTCCCTCAGCGATTACCTCCTACTTTCTCCCTGTTAACTGTCAGTGTTCAAAAGCAGAACACTGGAAACCACATGTGAAACAGAACTCTCTTGGCTTCACAATGTCGGTGAACGTCCCAGAGGGGGTTTTCTTTATGTCACATGGGAGCTCGGAAAGATCAGAATTAAATTTGAGATTTCCAATCCTTTTGATATCTGTTGTAGGCACCATAACAGAAACTATGTATCTGTTGCACATATATTTTCAAAATTGTAAATTGTCATGTCAGCAGCAGCTAATTTTTTTAGTACAGCCACTTTCCCAGTGGAGATATGGTGTTGTTCCCAATCATATCTGTTGGCTTAATATGATGTTCCAGAACCAACCCCTAATGAATAAAGTGATAGCAGAGACACATTTTTTTGTGTAGCACCAAAACCCTGATCACCAATAGATATTCTGTGCTACTCTGTGTAGATATTGCTGGCAGCCAGTGATGAATTTGTGTACAATTATGCCCCAACTACCAGGTGTTTGACTCTACTCACTTTAAATACAGATAGTTATAATTCATACTCTTTCCCAACTGTATGTATCTAGTATCTAGATCCTTGTTTTTTTAGACGTTACATTTTTATATGTAACACTCTACATGCTCTGCTCACCCATATAAGCATTCAACCATTTATTTAAATTCATATAACCAAAACCTTGACTTTTTCACTGTGTTTTTAATTGTTTCCATGTTGTATTCTTTTAAGCTGTGAACTTTGAACGTAATTTCTTATTACAGTGTACTGTGATATGACAATAAAGAAATCTTGAGTCTTGACCTTGTGTTGTAAAACTACTGCCCAAAAATAAAGAATAAAGAAAACATCTTACAGCAGCCACAACACAATAGTGTAACCCATTGTCCAACTAGAACCAATGTCATTTATAAAACAAATAAGCCACATAAATATAGCAGAGACACATGCAGTCTGTGTGCAAAACTTAACATGTCCCTCTGAGTCGAATCTCTTACATAATTTACTCATTCATTAATGAGTTGCAGCTAATTTATCTAATGTGTGTGTGTCTGTGTGTTTGTGTGTGTGTGTGGATTTTGAGGACTGACACCCTCTGAGCTTGCTGCTCCCTTTGACCTTTAACACCATAGTGTATAATAACTTACAGTTTGACAGGTCAACTGAGGCGTCACGGCTGGCCCCTTGCTGTGGGTTAGGGATGAGCCTTTTTATCATGCTACCCACCCTGTGATGGATGAACCCAGCAGCAAACCGGCGAGAGGGCTAGCAGCGTTGTTCAGAGAGAGCAGATAAGGTGTTGTAACAAATAACACCCCGGCTCGCTGAAGTCCACTCCACTACCTTTTTGTTGCCACTGGCTTCAGGCTTATTCCACTATTCTCACACAGACCTATAGGGTTTTATTATAGGTAATAGTCCAAAGTGCTTACATTGCGAGTTTCTGATGCCACTCGTCCCAAGTGTTTTAATGCAAAGTCAGGGGATATCTGTTAGAAGCTTCAGTGCAACAAAATTGACCCAAATTCTGGTGTTCTTTAAGGATAGCAGCAGACAAACGTATATTTTTCACATGTCAAAAGTGATAACGGCTATGAAGTGTTTTGAGCACACATTTATCATATGCAGCTGAGCCATTTTAAGCTTTAAAGTCACAGTGAACCATCTGCCAGGAAACTAGGAGTCACAGGAACTATAAGTGCATGTGATGTGAATAATGACATGATCCTGCACTGGCTGAGGTTTTACATGCGTTTAGCATCACTGCACAGCAAGCCAAATGGACTCCAAATCTGGGCGCCTATAATATATTAAATGGATCATTGGAGGCTGAGTTTCCAAGCCCCTGTGTTGGGATTACAAATGCTTGGACAGCATATAGGAAAAACTACACTCAGGTTTGTTGCACTCCTTTAAAGTACAGTATAGAAGAGGCACGTTCAGGGGCGTTCAATAACAAAAGTGCAGTGATAACGCTGACTAACAAACGTGTAAAGATGTCCTCCAGTCACATTTTAAAATATGTAAAAGGATCTGCTATGATGCATATGTTGATAACATGGTTTCAAAGTTTTAAATATAATCTGAAAAGGGGCTGGAACCAAATCTGTTTTCTACCCCCTCAATGACATTGACTTTGAGAGCAGTAGCGTTTTGCTAAGGATGGATGAAAGCTGATGAAAAATCCTGCAAGGTGACAAGATTGTTTATTTCGGTACGTGACGTTTGAAATCCATAGACTGTAAAGATGTAAGCATGACAGCTCCAAAGCCCCCTGTTGGCTGGCGTAAATATAATCCATGAACCCCGCCCCCTCTATGTTAGGACATAGGCCAAAAAAGAAGATCTACGTCAAAGACATTTTTCCCGAAGATGATTTCTGTCAGTTTTGGCAGTTTGGCTCATGCTGATAAGTGTTTGTGCTGCTTTGGTGCTATAAAAACGATGTGTAGAAAGTCATTAAACGTGGTTGACTCACAATTGTATCCTGCAGATCCACCGTCCGATCACTACTGTGCAGACTGGGAGGAATTGGATTGCCACATAAGGGGTGTCGGACTGGGGGGGATAAAGGGGACTGAGTATCCAGGGCCCTCATGTTAGGAGGAAAAAGATGCTAGAGTGAATAGCTGTAGATGCGGGGTGGGGCCCATAGAAAATGTCTTTGTACAAGGCCCCTGCGCCTCATCTAGGTTTTTACACAATCTATGATGAAACCCTGGCTGTCTAAATCACTGTTTTATCTGAAACTGTTATTGGTGCACTGCAGTCCCAAGGTGGAAATACTCAGCCATGGGGGTGACTGCTTATTAAGCTTACAATATGTCTTGTAACATGAAAAACACCAAAGAGGACAGGTTAATATTGAAAACTTGAATGTCAATGGAGTCACTGCAGTCTTTTCAAAATAGCCACACTGATATAAAAGGCTTCTAATCACGTTTTAAGATGACAAACAATCCTAATTAACACCGAAAAGACATCTGAGACTGTGATCAGAGCTGAGGTAGTCTCGCGTGCCAGACCTTCCTCCACAGCGCCGTGAAGGAGGGTCTGGCTAGTCCACACAGCATTCCCGGAATAAGCGCCGGACAGAGCAACCTTTCCACTGCAAAACAAGGAACTTGTTTTGATGAAACTTGGACGTTGAAAGATTCTTCAAGTCTTGCGACAAAAAAACTCAGATTGGACAGATAGTCTAGCTAGCTGTCTGGGTTTACCCTGCAGAGATCTGAGGAGCAGTTAACCATAGAAACCACCTCAAAAATCCACCAGAGTTTAGAAATTACAACACAAAGAAAACGGAAAGTAACAAACTTAACAAAGTTAAGAAAGAAAGTAACAAAAATTTCCGGCAGCACCGCAGCAATCCCGGAAGAGGAAGGTCGTGGAAATAGACCAGAGCAAAGACAGCTACACTCCGATTTCTCCATTGTGTCCAACCCTTAAAAGTCCTCTGCTTCCACCTGCGCCTGGTCAGTCACCCTGGAGCTGAGCGCCTTCAGCAGGAAAAGAGCTTTCCAAGCCTCTTTTTGATTTATTCAGTATTTGGCTAACCTTGCTCTGAACCTTCCCCATGAGATTTCCAACCATTTTAGTCCTCCTCTTGCAGCATACGTGAACTACACGCCTCCCCGACCTAGTTCCATCCCGACATGTTTCTTCTCCCTGTGCTTTCGTAACAGCTCACTCAGAGAATGAGAAACAGACCCCTGAAAGAGGCTAGGGTTCACTCTCGGGAGAGCCCGTCCCCCTCCCCCTCCCCACCCATTGCGGGTCACCTACTGATCACAATGTGCGGCCCTATCGTGAGTGTACACAGGAGGGCATTTATGGTTCACTGGGATTCAAATGAATGTTTATGAGCCTTGTCTGGCAGCCAAAGAGCAGGCACTCCCCCAGCTTTTACAGCCACTCTCGCGGGTTCCCCTTTTGGTTGTGTGTTCTTGCTTTGACTTGGGGTCCTTCTCTCTTTCCCTCTGTTTGTGTGTGTCTGAATCTGTGATCTCATTATTCCCTTATGTGTTTATGACTAGAGGTTGAAGTGTAACTTTCAAAGTCCTTCAAAGTATGTACTCTTTTACAGAGCTCTAAGAGTTCACTTTCAGAGTGAAAATGTGAGTTCACTCACATTTTACATGTGTCAAGTCAATTTTGTCTGATTTCACAATGTTCAATAGATAGATAGATAGATAGATAGATAGATAGATAGATAGATAGATAGAATGATAGATAGATACTTTATTCACCCCAAAGGAAATGTTAGGCATCCAGTAGCAAGACAACCATAACACAACAAACACATATACAAACATACATCACACATACATGGGAATAAAGAAAAATCACCAACAGAAATGCAATGACCATGATAAGGTGAGATACCATGGTAGACTGTGTGCAATGGTGATACTGCAAAAGTAAACAGTGCAGTGACTGAACAGTGAATTTCATAATATTTAACAGGGAATGTGTATTTATTGTCATGCTGCACATTGTCTCTGCCTGGGTTAAAGAGTATTGGCTTCATGATTAACCTCACAGCGAGGAAGGAAACAGCATGGCCTACAGATAAGCACACATTTGCACTCAGTTGCATTTCCAATGCACATTGCTCTTTGCTCTGAACCACAGGCAGACCGGCAATCTGGCAATCTGGCACTTCTGGATAATGCCAGAAACGTAGCACCTCTGGAGTTTCACAGTAGTATGACAAAAATACACAAGACTGTACTGCTGCAGCCTGGAGCCTCCCGTCTGGTGCCGTCAGGCTTCTACTTTTCAAAAATCAAAGCTCCGTCCACAATGACTTTGTACTTTTGTGTTTTTGGTGTTTAGGTATGTAATATTATGTTTTAAATATGCACGCATTTCCATCATTTTCTAAGATGGTGCCATTGCAGAACATGTGAAGGTTGAATGAATTGCTCCAGTGTGTGTATTATTTAACTATGGAAGCCTGTAAGTGCTGTTGTTGCCATAAAGTCACGTGCGCCTGGTTTTTGCAATTATAAAGTAAATAATGTCACCGTTTGAAAAACTGTCCCGGTAAGGGACGGAATTGCCAGGGCCAAAGTTTTCTGTTCTTAACTTTATATGCTAGTTACAGTCTCAGGAGGATCAGATCAATCAGAGCATATTGTTAAGCAAACAGAAGGAGTGAAATTCTGAGGTCTGTGGATAATAAGGTGGAGCTTTGTGTGTTCTTGTTGTGAGTCCACACAGTCATCCCTCTGCCATTTTAATTTGTGAAAGCAAACGTTTTTAATGTTAACTGCCATTTTTTTGTGGTGTGAATGAGTGATGAGAATTTACATTGATGTGATCATCCTACAGAATGCAATATTATACAAAGCAGCCGTTTAGGCTGGGCATATTTTCTTTTATGCATAGCACACTAATAAAATGAGTCATTCATTATTAAAGGCTGTGGTAATTCTAAATAGCGCATTGACGTTGTTTTATGTTTCTCGTCCTGCTGTACTGTTTCAGTTTATGTGTATATTTTCCAAATGCAATCATGGGCACTCACATCATAAAGAAGTTTAGCTTGTTAGAAATGTCCAACATAGGTTTCCCTTGAGGTTTAGATACATGCAGCTGAGTGCGGTATTTTAATTTTTACTACAGCCCTTTTTTTTTATTGCGATAAACCTCAATGTGCTCATGTCATTAAACATTAATGAGTTCTGATTCACTGTCTACCATCTGCGAGGTGAAAACGAGCACAACCCCTCCATAACCTTATTAGTTATTTTTTATTGCAGCTCATGATCTCTAAAGGTCTCGTGTTTTTTTGTGGAGCAATATAAAATGCACTTTTCATTTTGCTTCAATTTAGGTTGGGTTCGCTCTCGGTCTCGTCTTTATTCGTCAGATGGCATTCATGCTCTGGATGGCGGACTATTTTCAAAACTAAAGGGGGACGGCTAGATACAGGGTAACTACAGATATTTGGAAGAAACTAGGTGGTACACACACACTGGTCTTTACTACTCAGTCCTGATGTGAAACTGAACTTCGACTGAAAAATTAAATTAAATCTTGAAAAACAGGCGCAAACACACCAGCAGGGCACTAAAAGGAAGTAGAGGCACTGTTACTCTAAGGTATGAAATATATACTGATACACTAATCAATGCAAAAACCTACAAAAAGTCTGTTTAACTTGCCTCAGAGAGGTAACATATACACTATGTTTAACCCAAAACCTACACGAGAGTTTTAGCTCCCTGATAGAACTATCTCCGGCCATATTAACGCATGACAATGCATATCACATGAGCATTCACATTCCCTGGACACGGTGAAAAATGGAAGCAGATCGTCTTGATGTTACGTTGCAGATGTAAATCATGGATGTATATACAAAAAAATACTTTATAAAAATACTGCTTGGGCCGAAAACGAGGTCAAGCTGTTACTGAAAGGTATGTAAGCCTACCTAAGACTGATGAGACGGACAGACGTGCATCTTCATTTCCAAAAGTCTGCATCTGTGCCCATCCAGACTACCAAGCAACCCAAACGGGGGTAGCTGTGTATCCAAATGTCTCGGTTTTAGGGGCTCAGAAACGCTAGAGTAGTGTGGCTGCAAGGTGTAAAAGTAGCATTATTTTTTTCAAAACCAAAAGTAGCAGTAATGCATAGATGTAGCCTGAACTAGCTTTGTGAGCTACATAAAATCTGTGGAACGAAGATGCGTGCAGTTTTTTGTCTCTTTTTAGTATCATAAAAGTCTCTCATACTGAGATAGTTACATCTCTCAGACTGATAGTTACATCTGAGATATCAAGTTTTTCATTGAGCTTTTCCTTTGCTGTGTTCTTCATTTTAAGTTCATTCTGAAAAATAATATTTCCTGTAATCTTGTTTTCTTTCTTGGTTTTTGGAAGGCTAATAAGCCATCATGTAAAAAATTAAAAGTTAGTAGCTAACTACAAAGTGGGAAATAGCTGTGAAAATGAGGCTCAGAGTTGGATGTTATATAAAAATGCAATACCTTTTGAAGTTTGGTGTCTTCATGTGTTGTTAATTTAATGCTGTCAACATGTATAAAATGTAACATATACATATATATATATTTAAATATGAATGGAGTGGAAAGAGAGGGGAATGGGACATCAACCCTTAGGTTCCCAATAACATCCCGCCACTTGACATAGTAAAGCAATCCGGCTGTTTTAGTTAAAGAAATAGCTCAATAGTTTGGGAAATCCACATTTTTTAGCCTATCTTGCTGAGAGTTGGATATGAAGATCCATATCACTCCCAGCACATATACTGTACATAGGAAAAAAAAGGTTTACCTTTGGATAAAGGTAGGCTAGCTGTTTCCCCCTGCTTTCAAGGCGTTATGCTAAGCTAAGATAATTGGCTGCTGATATTCTCGTTTAATCCTGAGCACCTTTACCAAAAATGTCACACTATTCTTTTAATATACTGAAGTTTAGTTTCATTCAGCTCACATAATCTGAAATCTCTGATCAGTATGTTCTGTTTTATTCAAATCAGCTACTGGAGTTAGATCAGAAGAGACTTTTGTTTAATTTCCGTTCCACGCTGTCCAATCTTTGGGTAATTCCGCCGTAAATTTGTTTCTTTCTGATTTTAGAACATGCTTTTTCTACTTCTTGAATACTTTCCTTTATCAAAAGGTTATTGTGAGACTCTGGCATTGATACATGACATCCATTGTGAATTTGCGCAGCCCCCGCCCTTTGTTTGGAGCTAAAGCCTTGGAACAGATTAATTATGCAATAAAGTGAAATAGGCTCCACATCTTCCCTTTCTTTTTTAGAAAATTAGCCTCTGGGGTTCATACCAATCATTTATATGATCTACTAACAAAAAATGTGTGGCGGTAGCAGACAAGATTGTATGAGAGTGATCCAAGCTATAAAAAAACAAAGTGACATATTTGAATCGTTTTTTTAACTTAACATAATTAAGGTTTAAAGATGACTGCTGCTCTTTCAGGGCTCAATAAATACAACAGTCTCTCTGTCTGTATGTGTTGGTTCATTGAATGTGGTTTAGACCACTCTGCACGTAGGAGGACAAGGTCCTGACAGACTTGTTTTGAGTTCAATATGTTTATGGAAAATTGCACTATTTTCTGACAGCAGGCAACAGACAAGAATGTACATGCTTCTCCCGAGCGTATGTTTTATGTTTTGACAATATCGTCTGTCACAGTCACTCTTTTGCTAGGCATAAATCAAAGGTGCAATAGGAGTCAAAACCCAGACACAAAACAATCTGTACCTCTTCTACATTGTACACTCGCTTTTATCATGCACAAAGGACACACGTTCCATCTCTAAAACTTCATTTTTTTATTATCTTGTTTTGATTCAAAGAAGAAGAATTAAAAAAAGAAGTGTAAAAACAGGCTAAAACAAGTGTCACAAAAAAACTCCCAGATTAACTACTGGTTCAGACCTATGCATGGCTTCTGTTGAAAGTGAAAAATGGCATTCAGTCCTTCATGCTATATACACAAAGGCACACACATACAGATGGGACCCGGGTGAATCCTGCAGTTTATCAATTAATTCTACCTGCAGAAGCAGCCGCCTTGCATGTCCCCTAAGTATTTGTCTTCACGCTATCATGGGGCCTCCTCTATCCTCCTTCCAGACGTCTTAAGGTCCATTTTTCCTTCAGTACACCCCAGAGCTGTTGAGGTCTCTCTCACATTGTGTGCGATCCAGGTTCATGTCCTCCCTTTGAACGTGTTCATGCAGGTGTAAGTCCCGGAAAACCTGTAGATTTCTTCAAGTGAAACTTGTGGCATGAAGCTAAAAAAGTGCACAAAGACCGAGGGTGGAGTGTTAAGCGTGGAACAAGTATGGTCATTAAAAGCAACTAAGAACAAAGTAAATGGTGAATGACAAGTTTCTTTTCTTTTTTTTGGAATTACCTTTTTAAAAAGACAAGGGCATGCATAGTCCAGGGCAGGTATAGGTAGGCCTTGTCAGCTCTGACTGCATCCACTGTCTTCTTGGCAACTACCTCAGGTAAGAGAGGTGGAAAGAGCTGCGGAAACCTGCATAAAAAAAATATATAGTAGTTTTAACCCCCGTTTTGTCTTCCCGTCAATATTGAAAAGCAAAACTTTTGTTGATGTTTTTTTAATCAATATTTTTTGTGCTTTTTTCAATGTTTGTCACTTTTTGACGTTTAACACTAATAACTTATTATTTATTGGAATTTATGGTCAATAAACCTCATTTATAGGAAATTGTGCCTACTGTTTGAGTCAGAAAAGGAAAAAATAGGAATTATTTAGACTAAAATAAAAGGAAAGTATGTACAGACTGGAATACGTTAACTTTTGCTGAACAATATTTCAAACTTTTATTTTTCAATTGCTTTAAAACTGAATAAGACACCCCAAAATTAATAAAAGTAGAGATTTGTACTTGCCAAAGAGCGTTGTGTGGAATCAATCATGTTATTTTGGTAATTAAAAAAAACACTGATATAGAAAAACGGGTCAATTTGACCCAAGGACAACATGAGACACAAGACAAAGTGATCCTTCTGATGAAACAGAGAATGCATTTTTAAGGTGAATCCACTCCTCATAACAAGCCCGTTGGTGACATTTTAAGTGCAAACAAATCCCACAAGCTGGACATGTTTTTAATGGCAACATAGCAACGATGTTCAAATCTGTTGATGTCAGCAACCAAGCTGCGCATTCAATGTTTTTCTAAAAGCTTGTAAAAAACTACGTGAAAGGTTGAGTGTACTAATGCACCTATACAAGAACATTCTGTGTTATACATGCAAAGCACCTTACACGGTTCAGTCACTATTAAAAAGGTTCACTGTCACCGTTAAAGGCCTCAAGGCGGCAGATAGACTGATGACAAATTAATAAATCAATGAATTACTTAATGAATGTGTCCCTAAGGAGTCACAAATTTCCTTCAAATAAACTCTCACTTCCCAGCACTGTGACTTTAATGTCTTTAATTGGGATCTACTAGGGAGTAGCTCATTATATTATATATCAATATGTATAGATATTGTGACATGAGACTCAATATCGTTTTATATTTTGAATATTGTATCCATTTATATTTCATTTATTTCCATTTATATTTTACCAATATAAATATATGACACTGTGTATTGTCTTTTACTGGTTTTAAAGGCTAAATTCTATTGCATGTTCTATTATTTGCCCTTACCCACGTTACTGATTATTATTTATCAAATCTCTTGTTGTGTAAATATTTTGTGAAAGCACCAATTGTCAGCAATATTATCACATTATCAATATTGAAATATTTGCTAAAAGATATTTTGATATTTGATTTTCTCTATATTGTACAGCCCTGCCTTGAATATCACTATATAGTTAATTTCACAGTAATCCATCCAGTAACTGTCAAGATATACACTCTGAACCACAACCTCACAGTGGTGCTAGTGGAAAAGTCAATGGATCCCTAGAGTCACTAGGATTTATTCTGTTGGGTACATGAAAGTACACAATATGGCAATCCATCCAATAGTTAAGATATTTCACTGTGGAACAAAGCAGTGGACCGATTGAACCTAAGGACCGGCACTGTTATCCCTGGAACCCCGCTGCTAGGTCAGCTAAAAATACAAACCAATTGCACAAAGCATATTTAACTACCTGACTCTCATGCCCTGGAACATCTCTGTATTGGTGTGGAAGGGAAGCACAGTGGTGCAGCCAACGCCGGGACAGTCCAGCAGGCCCAGCGTCAGACTCTCCATGAAGGCCAGCGATGAGGCCTTGGATGTGCAGTAGTCTATGGCCCCAGGGATGGGAGACTGCGACAAGATGGAGTTTATGCACACTACGTGGCCGTGCTGGAGCTCAAGCATCCGAGGCAGGAAGGCTTTTGTTGTCTGGGATGAGGAAAGAAAATAAAAGGGCGTATGAAAACAAGGAGGATTGAAGCGTGGAAATAGAAGGTGACATATATTTAGATTAAAAAGAACAGAACAAAAAAAGAGACCCACAGTGCAACCACAGATTAAATTTCTACTTCCATTGAGATGATAATTGCATTCCTGTCTGCATATGGCATTGTCTTTTGATGTCCGTTTGAAATAAAATTGAGCCATGAGATTCAAAATCCTTCTGATGTTTCAGGAGCTGAGAGGCAATTTGGAAATACCCAACTTAACCTGCCATAATAGCGGTCGTGACTGACAAGTCTACCGTATAAAAATATGAAAATGATGAGGATAATCTGCTAGGAGGAATTCCCCTAACTTCTGCATGCTCTGTTTTAGTCTCTGAAAGCCTTAAGGGCGTTTTACAGTAGCTGCAGCCAAGCTGGCGTCCACAAACGTGATGTCATGTTAGTGCCGTTTGGGGGGGCAGTAGCTCAGTCAGAAGGGAGTTGGGTTGGGAACCGGAGGGTCGCTGGTTCAATCCCCAAATTATGGTGGTGGATTGGTAGCTGGAGAGGTGCCAGTTCACCTAAAGAGAAGTCTAAGTCTTTATACTCCCGCGTGGTGGTTGCGACACTAGTTGCAGTCTTTTCCTGAACAGAGGTGGCGCTAATGAGGAAAGGCTACGGACGTAGATTTTTCTACAGAGTAGAAGAAGAAGAAAAAAGGGTCAACAACGGCAGAACTGGCAGCAGCGTTGACGTCAATGCTTCGATTTGATTCGATGACCTATCTCATCGGATCAAGCTTTTCATTCACCATGGAAGGACTCATCCTAACCCAGAAAGATTACAAGAGAGACATGCAGTCACTCTGAGAGTCCTCGTTCAGGCTTCCTGTTCCTGCTTTATCGTGCGCCGCAAAAAAAAAAAATAGAGTGGTGCGCGCCCTCTGGAAAATCTTGGCGTCACATTGGCGCGCACACACTTGGATGAGTCGACTGGAAAACGGCTCTTACCCAGAACTGTCCCATGGTGTTGATGTGTTGGGATTTCAGAAGGGCGTCGTCGTCGCTGTCCATCAGACTTTTGCCGTGGACTACAGCTGCGTTGTTCACTAATATTGTAACATCTCCCACCTGAGATTAAAAAGCACAACAAGAAAAAAAAACACTGTTAAAGATCTTATGTGTTCTCTGTCTGCTTTTTGTGAGATGATACAGTTGTGCTGCTCCAGAGCTGTCAGCAATATCCTGCTCTCTTATTCATATATTTCATATGAAGTGTAATCTATACACCAGATGGGAGACAGAGCAGCTCAGAGCCAATACACATTCAGCAGTGGAGACAGAGGCATTACAGAGAACAGTTTTTATGATGTGGTTCACGACATTTCCACGTGTTTATGATGTGTTTTCTTGACATTTCTCTTTGTGTAAGTAGAAATATCTTGATATTGGCGTACCTTTTCTCTAACCACCTTGGCTTGCCTGTAAACTTCCTCCCGATTGGCCACATCACACAGGAAGTAATGGCACTCTGTTCCTGTGAGAGAGATCTCTTCAGCTGTTTCTTTGAGGCACTTTTCTGTTCTGCCCCACAAGATCACCTAGCAAGAAAAAGAAAAAGAAAAAACATTTTTAAAGAACAGAAACAAACAGTGAAATGCTCTGCCCTGAAACTGTGCCGAGATCGGAAGCAATTAAGTGAAACGTAACTCATAAGTGGAACAAAAAGGGTTGTTTTTACAGTCAGTCATCAACAAAACATTACGTATGTTTTACACAATTTCTCATGCAATGACACCTGGTGTAACTATGAAAGATCTTTGAGCAGCAATGCTCTTTTCATTCAGAGAACAGAAAGGCCATTTTCACTCCAACAAATAGTATTCGAGCAAGATTAAAGGCTTGGGGGTTTCGGTGCGAATGAATTGTCTCTTCATCCACCCGGAGACTAAATGAAGGCCAGTCATTTGAGCAGGGAACGTGGGGTTGGATGGAGGTGGGGGGACTAGTGATTGGGCAATTAGATCTGTCAGTCTTTGGGGTCAGGGAAAGGTAATGAAATCAGGGGGTGAGCCCTCCTCATCTCTCAAACACAAATTCTCAAAGAGATTACACGGCCTGTTGGGCAGATGAGCCCTGTCATTTCTGGTCAGGGAGTCTGAAAACAGTGCATGTGTGAAGTGCTGAGGACGACAGTGTGGGATTTGGCTGGTCGCCCTGTGACCAAGGTTCAAATTTGAGCAAAAAGCCTCATGGAAAGTGAGCTTGTGTATGTGAGAGACAGAAAATGTGATTGTGTGTACGCACACACACACAC
Source organism: Etheostoma cragini (assembly GCF_013103735.1). NCBI lineage: Eukaryota > Metazoa > Chordata > Actinopteri > Perciformes > Percidae > Etheostoma > Etheostoma cragini. The sequence continues at coordinate 28,224,408 of NC_048410.1, read as the reverse complement.
ACACACACACACAAAAGAGAGCGTGTCTCTTGCCACTTGCAAGAATTGAATAGCTGGAGATGATCACATTCGTCGTCTGTCATCCTGCAGTAACAGGACACTTTCACACTGTGCCAATCTTTTCAAATTCACTTAGCATTTGTCTAGAGCCAAACAACATACTGCCAATGACAATATGCTAATTTGCACAACCACAGCCCCTAAAACTCACCACTGTGTTATTTTGTTTAATGCCATTTTCATGTGTCAGTACCTGTCTGATATTAACAATGGCAGAAGCAAGCTAAACTGAAATATTGACACTATAAAGCTCTAGGGGACATCATAGATTACAGTCTGAGACGTGTTCTTTATTTCTGCATCAGATCTGAAGCAATAAGGCTTTGGCTCCCTCTGCGAGACGCCCTTGTTTGAGTTACTTCTGATTGTTTTTTTTGTTTGCTTCATTTGCAAGCCCATTGGAGTAATCAGTGAAGGCAGACAGGTCTTGATAAATAACGGAAAGCTTTTAATAGGATTTGAGCCTTACAAACAAAGCTGACAGCTCTCATTAAAAGTCAGCACTCAAACTGTGCTCTCCTGTTAAAATGTTATTAAATTAATTAGGTTTATCATCCGTCACAGCACACAGGACCCTCAGAACAAACAAGCACTGGCCAAATTGCGATCTGGATAGAAACAGTAAGAAAACAAGTTTTTAATTGACCTTGCAGAAGCCCACTTCGCTATCAGTGATGATGAAGAAGACATGTTCGAAATGGGCATGCCCACCAGGACTTAATGTCAACACACAGTGCAGTGGTGGAATGTAACTAAGTAAATGTACTCAAGTAACTTAAGTAAACATTTCAGATACTTATTGAGTCTCTGCTTTTAATGCCACTTTGTACTTCTACTGCACTACATTTCAGAGGAAAATACTGTACTTTTCATCCCAATACATCTGACCTCTTTAGGTACTTTTGCACACAAAACACATGTAGTTTATAAAATACGATGGTTTAAGTATGTAAGTTTATGTATAAACTATACTACCACAGAATATACAGTAGAGGCGTACAAATCCAGAAGACACTAACATCCTTTTACTTAACCCTCATGTTGTCCTTGGGTCAAATTTGACCCGTTTTCAGTTTTTTTTATCACCAAAAATGGGCCTTCAAAATAAGATAATAGAATAGAATAATAAAAACAACAACAAAAAGCACCCACAACAATTAAAAAGTGACAAAAATGTCAGGAAAAGCAATAATAGTGGTTCACGTTTGAGGGGAAGACAACACAAGGGTTATATTTTCAATGGAGGATTTTTCCTTGTAAATGAGTAGTTTATACAGTGTGGTATTAGTACTTGTACTTAAGTAAAGGATCTAAATACACACGTGGTAAGTAAAATCTCTCTAAAACGACACATTTAGTTTTGGCAAAGTTTTACGAAAGACTTTCAGAGCGAGCTGCCACTGGCTGTGGTGTATGCCTCCGTGTCTCCAGTAGCTCCAGCTGAATTACAGTGATACTTTATCTCTCAGATCTGAATGTATGGGTGGGTATGAACCCTCCTTTTCACACCCATTGTATGGGCCAGCAGAGAGGCGGCACACAGAGGGGGCAGCAGGAGTTCAGGAGGCAGTCGCCTGCCGCTGTCTAATTACTGCGGAGACAGCCAGGTCAGTTGCAGGGCAATACCCAGCTGGGAGCAGTGTGCTTCCCGCCTCCAGCACAACATGCACACCCACTCACACAAACCTGTTGTCAGTGCTCCGGTTTGGCTCATCTTCCCTGAGTGATCTATTCATGCAATGTTTACAACCACAGGAAAACCAATGTTTTCTGCAAAACCCTTTCTTCTAAAGTCAAAAAGTACTTAGGAAATGGAGCTTTGAAGAAATCTGGTGGTTAGCTGTCAACTATTTACTGGCATTGTTCTGAAACCCTCTCGCAGTGCTCTGAACTTGGATGCCGTGTGTGAAAATACTTTGGTCTGGTTTATTGTTTCAGAGCTTCGCTCCCCGCCCCCACGTAAAGCACAAGAGAAGACCTGGCTCCCCTCCTGAGTCCCCGGCTCACCATCGCCGGATTCTTTCATCAGCGCTGTGGTTAGTCTTCCTCACACCAACGCCTGAAGCAGAGGTAAAAAAGGAAATTCCGGCTGCCAATCACAAAGGGGCTAAAACTGGGGTGAGCGTAAGTTCGTAGAGGTTAGCCCTATTCATAACCACCGTCCTATTTCCTTTTAGCATGTCTTTAGGCAGGGAGTAATTGCCATACACATTACCACAGGTGTTGTTTTCAAAGCCTTCACACCTAGATAATACCCAACAATGGGGTGCTGAAAAGCATGGTGACATCCTTTGTTGTGCAGCTGCAGAGTAAAGCTTTTAAAACCCACTGGTTTCTTCTTGCTCGTTCCCCAAGGAGATGGCATTGAAAGACAGAGGGAGGCAGTTAGTGTTTCATTCAGCTTTTAGCGATGTTTTCAAGCTGCTAAAATTGCGCTTTAAGACAGCATCTGAGACGTGGGGCTTGTGTCACACATGTAGGGATAATTACAACCCGCAGCTTTCAGCTGGGCTTCTCAACGCTTCCTACCAGGGAAATTACCACCGCTTTCTCCCATTTGCAATGATGACTCCCATCTGAGGTGATCAAAAATAGAGCTACTCTATATTAACACATTACTGCTAAAGGGACACCAGCGGCTCATCAGGCACTCAGCGGTGTAATGTTCCCCCACTGGATTGGTAGACAAACCGTAGGTGGAAATGATGATGGGAACTGAGGTTGGCCTGACCTGCAGTGGTGAGGAACAGTGTATGTAGCCGCTGGAGCATTGCAGGCCCATGTGACGGCTCCTTGTTAGGGGTGTGAGGGATTTGGAGAGTGGACCACAATGGGAGGGTGTAGGGTTTTGACGAGTGGGGGGATTCTCTGAAATTGGCAGGACTGGATGAACAGATTTTAAGCTGATTTCCTGTGAGAATATTAATTATACATTTTGGATGTTGCAAACATTGCATCCAATGGATCAGCCTAACTCTGATTAAGTAATGTAATCAGGCAACTTTTGGATTCCCTTAACTTTAAAATCCACAGAAAATAATGTTACACAGTTGATTCTATTCTAAAAGAATAGTGGAAACATGGGTAGGAGCATGCACAATTCACCTTCACAATCCAGCTGTAAGAAAACAATGAGGAATCATAGTTACAATTCCATTTTAAACTATAAACTATGTTATCTGAATCCAATCCATTTCAGTTACTGTTAGACTAATCCAAGATAATGTAATCCATTCCTCCCTAACCCCTTTTTGTGAGGTTGTTTTGTTCATTTAGTGTTGCATAAACTCCATAAAAGGCCTTGAAAATAAAAAATAATCTGGCTTTTATTAAAAGCACTATGGGGCCTTTTCTGGTGTTGTGATATGTTGCCATATTTTTTAACAATGCAGACTGATCAACACATAGTTAAACTATAACAGGGTCATAAGCAGGGCTGTGATTGTGTGTATGGCTGAGACTTTATGCGCACACACACACACACACACACACACACACACACACACACACACACACACAGGCAATGCCTTTAACACAGCGTAAATCTTATATAAAACTATAATGCACTTTCTAGACATGTCAGTCATACCAGAATCAGACAGACCTTTAGCAGGGTGGATGTCAGCCTAGTGCTGCACTTAATCACATCAATCAGCCATAAAGTCTGCCCAGACCTGCCCTCTGGTTGACCCAAGCTGTTGTGCAATACTCAACCAAAATTGAGGGCAGTGTTTCGTTTCACTGGACCAACTAGTCTACTTGCAGGTTATGATCCCTGCTTCCATAGAACAGTGGAGCAACAACAGACCTAGGGCAGGGTGGAGAGGACTGAGCAGGGCACCTGGGGAAGGGGAAGGGGGATCCAGGCTGCCCAGTTACTACTGGTTTTTGACACAAACTAAACATACAGAAAGCATGCTTTAGGAAGACAGGTTGCACGCAAACATAAATTGAACAATTTGTTGATGCATTTCTTTGCTGAGGAGTGGAAGGAGCAGTGTGGCTGCAACAAGTTGTCTACCTATAGTTAGATGAAGTTACCTTTCTGGCCCCCTGCTTGGCAAACTCTTTGGCCAGGTTGCGCCCGATTCCTCGTCCCCCACCGGTGATCAACACCACCTCCTTGGTCAGGTCCTTCCTTCTGCTCGGCAACAGCGAAAACAAACTTGCTCTGAGTATGTGATAGAGCATTTGAACGGGGAAAAGACACAGGCGACACGCGCTTTTCAAATCCATCTCGAAAAGTGCTCGCGGGCAGCCGATTAGAAGGCTTTAGCCTATAATGTTCACTGCAAGTTTACGTGCACACACGCACACAAACACACGGACACAAACACACACGCGTGCTGATATCCCCTCCCAACAATGCAGGGGCAGCGACTTGGGAGCTCCTGCAAGTTTATCCGCATGCAACCAATCTCATCTGCAGCCCCAGAATCTGTTGCATGAGTAATCCACTGGCAAAGGAATTTTAAAAAGAGCAGAAGTGTGTGACTTCAAGGAGCTCGGACATGACAGTCGACGTGCATCACGCTCTGGAGATGAGTGAGTGATCAGTCATTACGCCTGTCAACCTTTGGTAGAGACGCAGAGACGTGAAGTGAAGTCCAGGCGGCGCTCCTTGACGCGCGCTACTGAACCCGCTGGGCTTTTACTGTTGTGTTCCTGTCCTGTCCTGCCTTATATATCACCGCCTTCCACTAGTAAAAAGCCCTGGATGAACGTAAATGGGAGGTTTGTATGGGCATTAATCCTGATTGACATGTTAAGTGGATGAATATTTTTGCTCCAGAGCGCGTCTGCCCTGAGTGGTTGCGTACTTGTCTCTTCCCCCACCCCCTTTCGTGTGCCTACAGAGGTGGTTCTCAATCTGTGGTCCAGGGCCCCCCAGTGGTCGCACCGCTGCGTCCCAGGTGGGTGCCCAATCTTGTTTGGGAAACTTTATTAACTTAACCTCGTTCCATGACTTGCAGAATAACAATGGCAATGTAGATCCCAGGTTCCACTGACAGTTCGAAGTCAATGCAAAATCAACAACCAAACTATTCTCATGTAAGAGTGCCAGATGGGGCTATTTGGTCAAGGGATTCATAAACATAACTGAGGTCAACTAATCCTTACTCTGGCCCCCTATTAATTAAGAGAAGCATAAGCAAACAGACAGGTTTCTCAGCTGTGTGTTTGTTTATTGCTTAGCTGATTGACTGACAATTGTAACCATATCATGGAGCCCCCAAAATAGGTTGGCCATAGATAGATAGATAGATAGATAGATAGATAGATAGATAGATAGAGAGATAGATATGGCCCAATGGAAAGGTAAAGCGCATCAAACATATTCGGTTCTTGTATATACATTTTTTTTTAGCATATAGGCTATCTATTTATCTATGATAGAGAAAAATTGGGCAATCAGGGTTCACATCTCATACTGAAAAGCATATATTCCTGATCTCTGATCTCTCTACCCTCAATATTTGGATGCTGCCTATATGTGTAGACTCACAATGTACACAAGTATATTACACTACAAAGTACATTTATATTGATTTCCTATGTGCATAGCCACATCAGTTGTTGGAACCCAGTTTGTTTCTGCGGTAACATTTGGTGTTTTTGAAGCCGACAACATCATTCTGTTATGTGTGACAGTGCAATTTGGGAAATAGGTCAGCCCAGTCTCAGAAGCTTGGCAGGGTGACAAACAGAAAACCGCGTGAATACCTCCTAAACAAATCCTATGAATTCATGAGCCTCAGACAAGATTCCAGTCTGTGATTTTTGGCCCTGGCACTGGGATTTTTACTGGGTATCGCTGAATACAGGGCTTTTTCTGCAACTGGAATGGGTTTAAAGAGCAGCCTAACAATGGTTGCTTTGTGCTGGGCTCAGCTACTTAGGGAAGGCAGAGAGGCTCTCGAGGGCTGCTCAAAAACTCCAAGACAACACGACTCCAGATGCTGTCTTCATTTTGAAAAATTTTTTTAGATTTACTAAATGTGAATCCAAAGTCACGTTGGACTGGAACCTTGTACCAAACCAAAACTATTCTCAGCTGACGTTAAATTACATTTACTGGATTGGCAAAAAGAAGAAATAAGTCCAAGCACATGCATTGAAGCGAGTGGCAAATGGGTTCAGGATGCATGCAGAATGCAAACATGTAAAGAGTGTATCTTTCAGAAGGCACTGTTTATTCATACTCATGCTATCACTGCCATCTACAGAGCAGTCGTGAAAGTTCAGATAAGGCTGTTCTCCGTCAGCCTTCCCTCGACGCATCTCACATTTCCTTCCCCTTAGATACCAGACAATTAAAATGCCACTCTGTGTCTCGAGTGCAGCTGTAAGCAGCAGAGCTTCTTCATCACAAGGGTCATGAAAGAACGCAGGAAATACACCAAACAACCTTCAGGTACCTGAGCAAATTCCCATTTGCAACGTGGACCTGTCATACAGCCACAGTCTGATCTGCTGCCCACTGAGCAGCTCCACTGGAGCAGTTGGAGGTCAAGGGCCTTGCTCAAGGGCACCTCAGTTGTGGTGATGAGGGCGGGAAAAGTGCTACTCTTTAACTTTTCCCACCCAGATTTAATCCTGCAGCTCTGGGGATTGAACCACCGACCTCCCGGTCGCAAACAAATCCAAACAAAAAGATGTTAGAAAATATTGCTAGAGATTAAAAAAGCATCTCAATGGTAGGGTGACCAAACGTCCTCTTTTGCCCAGACATATCCACTTTTAACGTACTGTCCGGGGCGTCTGGGGTCTGGGGTCTGGGGTGGGGTATGTATAAATTCGTTAAAATGTCTGGTTTTCACTGTCTTTCATGAGACCATTAAGCGTGTAATTAAATTCACTGGGACTTTGTCTGACACAGAATAGGTCATATTTAGAACACTATTTCATATTTTTTTATTTGAAGAGAGAGGCATAGATTTAATTTTACTGCATAAGTTATTTTAACACCATGGAGGCACAATGTTCATTACCCTCTGAGAAGTCAGTTTGAACTTGCGTCAAATATGGTCACCTTAATGGTTACTATGGAAATGTATAAGTCAATAGAAAACTGCTCTATTATTATCATATATTTAGTGCAATATTGCTTAGTGAAACAACTTTGATGCTTAGGGAAACATGTACACAAATTATTTTGACTACACAGCCATAAAATACATTCAAGAATATCATTAGTTGTTCCTGGGTAACGGGCAGGCACACGTCATTAAGAAGAAACAAGGTCAAAATGCATTGCACACGGAAGTGGGAGGGGTGCAAAGAGGCTGAAAACAGGTAGATAAAACATTTATTCCTAATGACCTACCTTCAGCAGAGCACACCAACAAAACCATGGACATCGGCTGGGCAATTTTTATAATTGGCTTTGCTGCTCTTGTTGCAGCCCTCCTCCTTCTGGTAATTGGACTTGTGTACTCTGAGTTGATGAATTCAGACATTCCTCGTGGAGTTGCAAATAGGGGGAGACTGCACATGGTTCACGGCTTGCTTGTTGGCATAGCAATTGTGGTGAGTATCTACAGCATCTATAAAAATGTCCGTGCTTATTACGTTGTGTTCCTTCACGTTCTGTTTGTGGTGCACATTTCACTTTTGTTGACTATTGAATTAATCTATTATTGTGCCTGTGCATTATAAAAATATATAAATTATCTCTACTCTTTTAGGGCTTTGTCAAAGAAGGCTGTCCTTTCTTTGTCCTCCAGTAACTGATAAAGCTTAGATCAGAGAAATTTGAGATAAGAAATGAAGGTGGAAAAAACGGCAAGGTCATGCTTTCCCCTTCTTTGAAGTTGTCACAGTAAATATGGTCTCTCAGTGAGAACAAGTTTTCACTTTGACTTAAGCTATCAAGATCGCATTTTTTTCAATTGTAACATTCTGCTTCCACTTGTGGGTACGTCTGTTGTTCCTCTCCTTAAAAGGGCCGGATCCTACATCGCCTGGGGGTTTGCCATCAGGTCAGCTTTATCCGATGGTTTGTGGCCTGTTTTCTGACTCGCTTAAATCCAGTTCCTGTGGGTCTGCGAGTGAAGGACTTGAAGTTCTCTGAGGTTCCAGTGCGGGTTTATGAACCCACCGGTGTGTGCGAGGGCTTGAGGAGAGGTCTAGTGTATTTCCATGGAGGAGGATGGGTGTTGGGCAACATAGGTACGTATCATTTACTAGTAGCAGATCATTATTTAAAAATATATTTCATTATGGGATAAATGGTCTGCACTGTGTGTGTGTGTGTATGTGTGTGTGTGTGTGTGTGTGTGTGGGGAGGGGGGGGGGCGTGAAATATGAAATGTGTTCTACTACTAATAATAGTAGTTCTACACCGCTCTATATTTTACAGATAGAGCAGGTCTAGACTACACTAGACCACATACCACATATTCTTATGAAAGACCCCATCTTCTGCTAACTTTGATGCCCTCTGACCCCTGAACAGATTCTGTTGATGAAGTCTGCCGGCACATCGCCAAGGAGTCGGACACCACGGTGGTTTCTGTTGGGTACTGAACATTTTTAATGCTCGTTAACACCTGGGGGGGGGGGGGGGGGGGGGGGGGGGGGTCACCGGACCGGTTAGGGTTATTTCAAATGTCAAAGGAAACTGTGTCAACATATGTTTTGTCTAAAATTAGACATTCCTCTGTGTGTTCATATCTCTTCAATGTTATTGCTTAAAATGGGATTGTCCAGCAGACAAAATGACCAACACATATATATAATAAAAGATCCAAACTTATACCTGTGTATAGATACAGTATTGCCACAAAAAAATCGTAATGCTGTGCTGTATTGATTTTTTTTCCCCACCCCTGTAAAAACCCAAAACTTATTTCACCTTCCAAGTTGCCAGAATTCATCATATTATCTCTCTGCTGTCCCTCTCACCCCTCTCAGGTACCGATTAGCCCCTGAGCACAGGTACCCTGCCCAGCTGGACGACTGTGAGACCGCGACGTGTCACTTCCTGTCTGTGGCTGAGTCACAGTTTAGCGTGGACTCTCGCAGAGTGGCAGTCGGAGGCGACGGCACCGGGGCTAACCTGGCAGCAGCACTGTGCCAAAGGCTGGCGGGGAGAGAGGACGGGCATCTGGCGTTCCCCTGCGCTCAGGTCCTCGTCTACCCAGCCCTGCAGATGGCAGATTTCAACCTGCCCTCATACCAGCAAAATAATGCTGTGCCCATATTGTTTCGTGGCCGTATGGTGTTCTACTTTCTGCAGTACCTCAATGGGGACATGTCTGTGTGCCAGGACTTGTTGGAAGGCATCCACGTCCCCACTGAGCTCAAGCCACACTACAAGGATTTGCTCTCCACTTCCAACCTTCCCCCTCAGTTCCTGACGCGGGGTTTCAGCGAGCACCCTTCCCCAGAATATGACGGGCAGGTGTATCACGCGATCAAGGCTGGTTTGGAACATGAGGTCTCACCTTTACTGGCGGAGGACGCTGTCATTGAGAAAACACCTCCTACCTTCATCCTCACCTGCGAGTATGACGTCCTGAGGGACGATGGGATTCTTTACAGGAAACGGCTGCTGGACTTGGAAAAGGTTGTCACCTGGCGACATGTGAGCAATGGTTTTCATGGTATGATTAACTTTTTTAAACAGGGCTGGCTTACTTTTCCCTCGGCAGAGCAGGTTGTGGATAGTGTCGTTGAGTACATGAAGACATTGTGAAGATCATGCCATGTACCTTATTCTACTTTTGTTTAACATTTTAATAAACAAAACATGCCTCGAGTCACAGACTTTTCTTATTCATTAAAATGTTAACAGAAGACAAAAAAAAATAAAAATCCACACAAATCAATAAACCAAACCTGTGTGTGGCAAGAAATGAAAAAGTAGCCCTAGGACACAAAGTAAATAGTTTCTGGCAACATTTTAACAATATTGCGTAGGCTGCTGAAAGGTAAATGTCATGCCCTCGTCTTAGGAAATGCATCTCTTTTTTAACTCAGATGTAAGACATCTCTGGTTTGCTTCCAAGAGACTTTGCTGGCCTCCCCTTTCAGTGTTTGCTGTATCCATAGCAACAGAGCTCTTCTCTTCTATTTCCCCTTCACTGCCTTTTGCAGTTATGGAGCAAGGTGAATGCACCTACATGCTATATTTTTGACTATAGCTCACCATGTTCTTTTAACAGGACTTACCCTTAACAGGTATGTTTGACACCAGGTAAAACATGAACCAAACTGGGACCATGCAGGATAAATGGGCCCAAACCGGATGGAGGATAGAGCAGAAGTACACAAACAAAGTGCTGTTGGGCAACTGGGCTGAAGAAAGACTTCAGGTAATAATAATGTATTCTTAGTCCCACAAGGGGAATTTACAATTTAAACTCTGTTGTTATTACACACATTGCACCCAGGACTGAATTACACACACATGGTCAGTACATTTACATGTATATATATACATACACATATACAGTACCTGTACAAGTAGGCCTTTTGTCTGCCCATTGCCTATTTAACTTTCGTGCCAGTGTCAAACTACAATGTTCGGAAATAAGCATGTACACCTTCAATTGAATGAGATCACAGACTATCCCTGTCTTTTCTTACTGCAGATACAAAACATACTGTCACACCAGTGGCTGGCAGCCTGCCAAGGGATTTTGTAGCACCTCAGTTGGTAGTCAAATCTATAGCAAAGTGATTAGGCAGCCTCAGTTCAGCTACCTCAGCACAGCCTCCTGGTGGGAGAGGCTCGAGCTGGAGACTAATTGCATCGACGGGAGATTTGGTCACGGGCTGCTGGTTCACGATCTGAGAGGAGAAATGACTTGAGAAACCCTGTACAACAGTGCGGATCGATAGTGAAGTGTGAGCTTTGCTGATCATTGCGCTGGGCTCATGTCCTTTTATTGCCCCCCCTCCTCCTCACTCTTCATTGCAATGTCTGTTTACTCTATTTGAGCCAGTTCGCTCGGGAGCCACAGACAGCCAACAGCACCAACCGTGTAGACTACCGGCCCCACTGGGACTTCAAGCCAGACGTCGCTGAGAGACGATCGGCCCTGCTGAGAGCTGAGGTCAGCTTTTTAACTGCTCCTTCATTTCAAGGCATTAACACCAATTGAATGCCCGTCACAACCCTGAGGCAGGGATTTCTTCTCCAGATTGTGGCCACTTCTGCATATTATTGACAACCAAGATAAAGGCCTGTGATAAAACTCGCAAGTGAAAGCAGGTTTCTGGTCAGACTCAGCAGTCATGAAAATTGTGTAAAATCATCAGTCCTACAGGCAGTTAAAGGCTAGTTAGAGCAATTTGCCGCTGTCAAATGCTGAGCCTCTTGAAGATTATTGTAAAAGAATAGGTCATGCCCTCTATATCTTAATCCAGTGAGGGTCAATGCATACAGGCTACGTCGAGACTACTGTGTATTTTCTTCCAGGGGCTTCCATCCAAGCTGCTATTTGCCCACAGTGGCCAGCCATCCTCTAATTACTTGGTCACGCACTATGAAGAGAGCTACCAGTGTAAACATACCAATGATTTGCCCACTTTGCTGCCCGGGCATCCAGACAGCTTGACATGGCAGCATGAGAGGGCTGACTGGCCAATTTCTGGTAAGACAAGTTATAAAGTGTCATGGCACCAATGCGTGAAGGTACAGATTATACAGGGGAAAATACATATTCTAATACTTGTGTTGTCCTCCCAGGTCCAAAACATTAACACTTAATTCGTTCTTACATTTGAAAGTTTCTATGCAGTAATTATTCTTTTTGATTTCACTAACTCCACCTTACTACCACTAGTTTTACACTACTTTTTGGAATCCATGGTCAATAATCCTCATTTGTGTAGAATTATACCTAATATTTGAGCTATTAAAGCAGAATAAATTATGAATTATTTTGACTAATAGTTAAGATCAGAGGAACGTATGTTGAGTGATGTGTTACTTGAAACCATTTCAATTTACACCCAAAATTTAATGAAAGCGATTAATTGTATTTGCAAAGAGCGTTGCATGGAATCCTTTTTTGTGTTAATTTGGTTGAAAAGAATGTCATATTTCTGTTATAGACGTTATTAAAAGGGCTAAAATTTGACCCGAAGACAACAACAGGAGAGAACAGCACCACGGCAGAGCACAAATACTTTGCCACATTACATTTTGCACGGACCAAAGACATCAGCAGTTCATGAACAATTAACTCCGGATGGCCCCAGATGCCTTTTATTTTTCCAAATCAGTCACCAGTGTAATTAATGGCTGCAGTAACGCGACACTTAACTTTCTCTTCTGTGTTCCTTTACAGCCCTTCCAACCAACGCTGGCCCGCTGCGGTCCACAAAGCACCGTTTGGAAAAGCAGCAGTCACACCTCCCGTCACTGACTGTGTACAGGTCAACGTACCAAAAGCACCCACTTAGTGCCTTCTGCCAGAGCCGCTTTGCCAGGGCTTCGCGCATGCTGTCCAGCCACCTCCATGCAGCCAATTACAACAATAAGGACCTGGATCTGAGGCGGCGCTCGCTCCTACAAATCCCAGATTATTGTTTGAGTCAACCTCAAAAATCACAAACGGCTGTGAGACAACACTATGGCTCTTGAGATGCATGCAGTTTATTCATTTTGTGCTACTGCTGTGTGTTGGTTGCTCTTTTGTCTCAGTCAGCTGCATGAAAAAAAAAAAATTGAACAAAGCAAACAATTTGGTAAAAGTAAATTAAACATGATTCTCATTTTAGCGCTGTGAAGATGACTGTATGTTTACTGTGTGTTGTGTGTGTGTGTGTGTGTATAAGAAGGTTGGGGTTATGAATTATGTCCAACCTTCCAGAGGATAATTACATGCAAATTTGCCTTCTCTCTGCACACTCAAAACTCAGAATTGGCTGTTAGTGTTACCCTAGATTCACTCTGGAAAATAAATTTAAAAAATGAAACGAGTGTTGATGTCAGAGCTGAGGCCATGAGTCATCCCAGGCAACATCTGATGGGACGTGTCTAACTTCCATTCCATTAGGTGTTTTGTTACAGGGGATCAAAGTGTTTAATTAGGAAGAATCAGAGATGCTTATGTTTGATGGCCAACCATCTGCATCTTCCTCCCTTTCCCCGCCTGTCTGCTGCCTTCCAGTGCAGCTGAAGCCCTCACCCACTGTTCAGCTAGTTAGCCGCTCCACTGTGCTGCTGATGCCTGCGTGTCACATGGCGCCTCTGTGTTGTGGGAAGTCAAGAGCTTAACATGGCAGCACGGTTGTGTTTGCCTTGAGAGCCACATGGTGGTGCTATAGCAGCACGTCGCTCTCTTAACCTGTCAGGGTGTCTTTGAAGTCCTCAGCATTACAGAGAAAGATGTGATTGTAAATGACAGACAATGCATTTGCTTTTTGTATCATTCATTTTCATTCTAAATGTGTTTCCTCAACACCTAAAATAAAAATGTGTTTTGATTGTTGTCGTGTTATTCTATCAGTGGCCTCACAAATACTGGAATAGATATTTGGCTTAATACCCTTATTCATTAATTGTGGATAAAGATGCAATGCATGACATTCATATGTGTGTTTAATAAAACAATAGATAACAAAAAACACAGAGATTTAGTTGGTACAATGAACAAAGATAAATCAAAGACTCAGTCTCCTTCTGGCAAACCTAAGGAGAGTGACTAAAATTACCAAAATAACAGCAAGTCTGAGGATTGGAAGTGTTTCAAAAGTGGTGACAAAGGCTTTTAGAAGCCCACTTATATTGTATGACAATCCCATTTAAATCTTGTCATATTTAAAGAGCAACTGTATATAATTGCACTGTATCCAGGCCACTGTGTAAGTTATATGTGCGCCCTACACAGTGGAGCACAGTGATAAATTATCACTGTATTGCTCAATCTTGGAAATGTGTTAGAGTTGAATGGGCTCATTTACTCTGAGACTTATTTATGAATTATCTTAAGAGGTTTAGCATCTGGAATGACATAAAACTAACTTAATGGCAGTAAGGAGTGGCAAATGAAAGAAGCAAACAATTTACATGGCAGCACATCCGTAAATCCAAGCAGACATCGGTTTGACTATAAGAGTCTAATATTTTACATCTACTGCCAGAGAGTGAGACATAAGAAACAAACACTTCTTTGTGCAATACCCAATCCAAGAAAATAAAGTAGTTTAAGAAACAGAAACTTTCTGGCTTGGTGGAAAGGTGATCTTAATAACACCTAAACAACATTTGAAGCTGGGTTGAGCATAAACCTGGGCAAAACAAAACCAATTCAGTCAAAAAAACTGGATGTAAAGCATTTTCTTGTGTATCACCACCTAACCATTAATCATTAATGAAAAACGGAATCCGCCTTACACACTGGTCTGCCGAGGCTTCTTATCAGGGAGGGAAAGAACAAAGGGGAAAAGTATGCCCTTCGCCGCAGTGAGAACACTCAAATTCTCATTTATGAAACCAGGAGAGATCCCATCAGCCTCGAACCTCATGGTGAACTGGCGGTTGACGCAATAGATTGTGTTGTCAGTTGTGACACACTGGAAGGCGGGGCACCGCTGAAGCCTTTTGGAACTGCACTCGTACCACATTCGAGCCACTGTATGGTAGCGGTACACACTGACACCCAGCAGGGGGTTCACATCAAACCGATACAAAAATCTCCCCACAGCTACCATATCAACAGTTCTGTCTTTGCTTCCCACTAACAGACTTGGCTTCCAGGTGTTGGTTTTGGGGCTGTAGCGCAGTAACATATATCTAAGAGTTCCCCCAGAAACAAAAAGCTCTCCGCTGCACACTGTGACGTGATGTGCCACAGCAAATGTTTCATTAGGCAGTGGAGCCACAAAAGTCCATCTGTCCAATCGTGGGTCGTAGCGCTCCACTGAGGAGAGGCACTCCCCTCCAATGGCGTAGATGTAGCCCTCCAGAGCAGCCAATTTGCAGCGAGGCCTGGCTTCGTTCATAGGACTGATCTCCTTCCAAATTGATGTCAGAGGATTGAAGCAAAACACTCGCTTTGAGGGTGTCATTTCTCTGGCTGTGCCCTGGCAGCCCAGTGCCACAAATAAGTAGTTATCCATTGTGCACATGGCACAAGCTTTAGAGATGACCTCCTGTGGGATCAGGCAGAGTGTGTGCCAGGCGTCTTTGTGGTCGTCATAACAGTACACTGCACTCGAGGTCCTCCTTTGCTCTGTCTCTGCTGTCTTCCCTCCGGTGTTCCTCGCCCAGTCTTGAGGGTCCATATCTGCCACCATGACAAAGCGTCTTCCTTTCATTCTCTGCTTCTGAATCTGCTCGCGCTCACCAGCCATTAGCCGCCCATAAAGATTGGGGTCCCTGAGCACCTGGAGGTAGTTGTCTGACATGACACCCAGGGCTGCTTGCTGCACAGAGGTCTGGCCATGTTTCTTGGCCAGACAGAGTGTCTCCAAACAGTTACCCAGATCAAGATTACTTTTTAAGCTTTCCAAATCTGTGCCGTCGAGAGTTTTTGCTGGAAGGTGTAAAAATGCTGCTGCTGTCTCTAGCTCTGCCCCCTCCTTCACATTGAGGCCGTTGCTGTCTGTAGAGTGACGGATCATAGGGTGAACGGAGATGGACTCATTGCTGCTTTGGGCCAAAGAGTGAGTCATTGGAGTCGAGACTCTTGTGTTTAGAAGGGGGATGGGAAGCTCTGACTGCTCTGCTGCAGACAGATAGCTTTCCTTGCGTAGGAGTACAGGCCTTGCAGGGTGCCTCAGTTTGAGGCTTCCAAGTGAGGACGGATCCTGAACAGTGCTTTGAGGAAAAAACAGATCACGCATGATGATGGGGCTCAAAGAGGACGGAGAGTCTGCAAGGCTGCTGTCATGACTTCCAAGCTCCACCGGCTGATACTCAGAGTTCCTCTCGTACTGACCCGGCACAGAGTTTGAATCTGTAATAGAATGAGAGGAAGACTCAACATAGTAATCATATATCTTTCCACGCACAATCTGCTCTCCTGAGCCCTCGAGCACTATGTTGGCATCTTCCACTTTGATTTCTGCCTTGGAGAGGAAGCTAGAGTAGGCCCCCTGGTGCTCCAAGTCCTGCCTTAACTCCCTGCCCACACCCATGCTGCCCTCCAGCTTCTGCAAAAAGCAAGGGGAGCGGCGCCCCGTTGCACTGGCCATCCCACTCTCAGCTCGATGAGGAAGGTTCAAAGCAGATTCACATGAAATATTACTGGTGGAAACCTCTGCCTGCTGCTGATGAGTGAGTGTATGTCCTTTTATGCTGATATCCATGCTAAATGCACCCTCACTTTTTTCAGCTCGGCATAGACATTCAGCTGGCGTTTCCTTGGTGCTGTCATCAGTAGCTGAGGGTCCGGGTTGCTTGCCCCCTTTCTTGCTGTCATGTGTTGGTGGGCTTTGACATCGCAGCGTCATCTTGCAGTTTTGACAGGTTGCATTTTCTGGCTCTTTGTTGTCTTTGGCGCAGAACTGGATTTTCTTTGCATCCCTGGAGCTGTAGAACCTGTAGGCCCATGAAACCAGCAGCACGGCAGCCACAGAGAGACTCAGTTTCAACACCAGCTGCATGTCGAACTGGACTCCCAAAAGATTAGCAATGGGCATAGCTGTGGCAGTGACGGTGGGGACGATTGGTTGACTGATCCTATTGAATGCTATTGCCAATGCGTCTCAGTTGACGGTAGCATGTTGTCTGGTTTTCATTGTGAAAGAGCTGCTGTGATCTGATGACTGTGCCTCTTTGCCCAAAGGATCACGTGTAAAATGATACGTCTGAAGGTACTATTTGCATCCCTGGCTCTGTAGAGGCGGGGCACTTATTCATGCTGGTCACCTGTGGCAAGTTAGATTCAATAACCATACACAGACTATGTAAATCCCTCATAGATCAATATTTGGTTATGCAATTTGCTGATTCACCCAAGCTTTACACATAACTCTTCTCACATATCTCTTTGTTTTTGCTATGTTGTTATGTTGCACATTTTGCTTTTTGTTAAAACAGGAGTGGTTCAGGTCATTCTTTACTATGCCAATTTGTGAAAATGTCTGTTAAAATATCATAGATCACGCTCCTTAACTTGCTCAAACAAACGACTGGAGCTGCAGGAGGTACACATGGTTTAAATAAGGGGTGGGGAGTTATGATAGGTGACATTTATCAAGTACTTAATAACCAGGATACATCTGTTTGCACAGCCATGCCACAGATCAAAGGTTCTTTTTGGTGCCAGTGCAGATGCTAAAATGACTCCCTCTAAAGATAAGCTGAAGATTGCAGTTGGAAAACAAAATGGCAGTCACTTGGAATTATAAGCACAGCACTGTAAATAATACAGATAACAGATGGAAAGAGTGTCCACAGAGAAACCTGACAGTGTCATTCATTTCCATGCACTACACTGAACATACATCTCTGTCATGTCTCTCAGTCGGAGCTGTCAGACTGTCATTTGTGTTGCCGATATAACACAGTTAAGCGAGTCTGCAGTCAGCAACAGTGCCGTGTTGTTGTTTTTAAGCAGCACTCTGTGGAGCGTTTTGAAGGTGCATCACATGGGGAGGCATAGACAGGGTGTGTCAGATGTCCAAGCTGACACGGGTGCCGTTTGGTCATCCGATAGCCAAAACTGCAGACGACATAAAGGAAACCCGATTCATGGTTGACTACTGAATAATTCACAGACGGGCCAAAGAGGCTTCTTCTTATCCTCACCATTGCTCCCAGCTCAGGTGAACTAGAACCACGCTGAGAAAAAAACAACAGGAAAGTCAGCCATGTGCATTGTAGTGTGGCAATTCCCCTCTTCTTGCCTGTGCCATCCATGATTGGTTTGCAACATGTGACTGAACAAGAACAGAAGGCCCAAAAGACCTTTTTTCAGCAGGTGTTTCCTGTTTTCTCTTATAGCTATGGAGATCAATAAAGGCGGGGTGGGGTAGTCAAGAATAAAGCTTATAATTTTGTGATAGATCAACAATTTTTAAGTAACTAAAACATTTATAAGAACCTGAGGTGGCTCAAACTTTATCCATATATATATCCACATAACCCTAACCCTA
This sequence comes from Etheostoma cragini, assembly GCF_013103735.1. NCBI lineage: Eukaryota > Metazoa > Chordata > Actinopteri > Perciformes > Percidae > Etheostoma > Etheostoma cragini. The sequence goes on along the minus strand of NC_048410.1, from coordinate 28,206,288 downwards.
AATGAATAAATAACAACAGCATTGACCGATAATGGAACAAATTTCATGTGAATAAAAGGTGCACGCAAAAGCGTGCTCTTAACTTTCACATGGATGTCCCTATAATTCAGGAAAATTACGACTGAAGGGAACAATCAAATGCTACATATACATGGCTGAAACTGGGAGTCTTTCTTTCTGGGTAACAGAACATGTAAGTATTTAAACGGATCACATTTATTGTTGGTCCAGGAGAGCTTTGAACTAATTTTGATGTCGGTGCATCTGACGGTGCCAGACCCCCCCGGCCTCTTTGACGGCCCCTTTGACGGCCACGTCCGGCCCGTGTATTTGAAACACAAGAAAATATATATGTATATTTTGTAAATGCGGACATTTGTAAAACACACATATGCACGTAAACACGGTGTATCATGATGTACTTTTCTATTGGCAGGATGATTACATAAAAGACAATTCGCACATTCTCTAACAGACGTTAAGAAGAAATAGTAATGGAGATGTTTTTCTCCCTTGAATGCCAAGTGAATGAAAAAATAATAATGCTACACAGTGGGTGGATAAGGATGTGTGAACTTTGCTTTCCTCACTGGAATACTGCAAGGCGCATTTGACTTTTAATACTGTTTGTGCTATGCAGCTCTCATCTCTAGAAGGAATATGGATTGTACTTTGTCAAGGTGAGCCAATATCCCAAACGGGTCGGTCTTTCTATTCGACTAAGCTTTAACATTTTTACCTCTCACCTGGTTCAAACCCTTAATCCCTTACTACACTTTGCGTCCTTAAAATGGCTTAAATTGCAATTATTGTGAAGTCCAAAAAATGCAGGATTAGTCTGCATTAATGCGCTGTGTGTGAGAGAGTAAAAACTGTAAATTGTTAACAATGTCAGAATATTCTTCAAAAGTCATGTTGGACCCTCTGTTGTAATTTGACTAGAATTATTTTACAAGAAGGTTCCCATGCCCTACCGAAAGCCTTACCCATTGTACTGAATTTGGTTGCAGGTCCACCAGAGTTCCACAGGGGGGTGATCGCAGGCGAGTGCAAAACGAATGGGAGTCTGAAGCTGGACGGCTAAATTTGTCTCTTCCGCCTGATTGTCGATAAGAAATCTCAGATTTGATTGAAGTTTGTGCAAATTCAACATGGATTACAGGTTGAAAGTTGAATAAACGAGTACTTGTGTCCTTTTGAGTTCTTACAGGTTGAGTCGTTTATGCTCATAACATGCTAGCATTCTGCTAATGACTGCTGATCGGTCAGTGAAGGACCGATTACAACCAGAGATCCCACTTGATGACATCCAAAGCAGAGCCTGAATGTCAGACTGAATATTTTAGCGTTGTCTCTAAACCTCTTTCTAGCACGTGTATCGACAGAGGGAGCCTAACCTGTCAGCTATGTTGTCGATGCCTCGAGAGAACAAAGGAGAACTCGGAGCTCGCCGTAAAGCAGTCTCTCCGGCCGTTTGATGTGTATGACATCATTGAGATTTTAAAAAGCTTTTTAGAACAGCAAGCGATGAAAATAAAATAATCCCACACCATCACATACCCTTCACCACACTTAGAGATAGGCATGGGGAACTTTCCATAAGATCACCTCTCAATGCAAATCAAACCAGCTATTAAGCTAACTGAAAGAACACCATGCCTATCTTTAGGTATGGTGAAGAGTATGTGATGATACGGGGTTATTTTAATTCCAAAGGCCAGGGGAACTTTATCAGGATGCATAGTATCCTGGATCTATGAAATAACTGGGCTTTAAAATTAAGAAGTTCTGCTTCTATGGGAATTTAACATAGGGGGGTGTATACTTATGCTCCCTGTATTTTAAGGAAGACTTTTTTTAACAATGCATTAAGGCAGTAAGATCCATTTCCAAAAGAGTTTTTTTTTTATTCCTCTTTTTAATCAACTTTAGCATAGTAAACTCATTCTAGCCACTGGATGCAGAAGTGAGCAATATTAGATACTCTATATTACCTTCCCATCTAATACCAGCACATTGTAACAAGTAAAGTCAAGGCTTGTAAGTGTTATTATCTCTCCATTTTAATACAGGTGAAAGGAAACAAATGCAACAACCCTGTTTACACACGCTGCCTCAAGTGAGCACCTCCCTGGAATGGCGGCTAAAATGATCCTACTAGTGGATGTCTGGGTAAGAGTTACGTATTGTACACAATGCAAGATAATATGTCACAAGTGAATAACTGGATTACAGGCCAGTGACAATGAGTTGCAGTGCCGTCAATTGCAACACACCAAAAAGGAGAAATAATCTTCAAATGTCACATGCACCACAACCCCAAAACAGCAGACATATGTTGATTTTCTTTTTTTTTTACTCTGTCCTTGGAGACCTGCCATTGAGATATAAAAAGCCCAAATGAGAAACAAAAAGGCTGTTAATGTTTTTGTCCTTTCAGCCAAGAATTATCACTGAGAACAGTGTTGAATGAAGTACAAACAAAGGTGGAGAAGTGTAAGCTCCAACTATATCAGCAACCATCCCTCGCCATAACCCATATAACCTCTTTAATTATTGTCAATATTTACACTGATGTACACAAAATACACTCAAAAAGGAGATTTGTTTTTCTTCTAGTTTCTCAATGCGTTTAAATCCACTTGTACATTCCGAGCCATCAGGAAAAAAAGCAATACTTGTATAGTAATAAAAAAAGAATGTTCTCTTGAAGCATCTGTGTTTGTTCCTCCGTAGTTTATCAGCGTGTCTTCAGGTGCATCCCAGGACATTAACAGATTGGACTGGTTCGTATGATGGCGCATCCTAAGCCAGTTCCACTTTTCAACTTTCTGTCAACACCAATGACATTTTGACTTAACAAAAGAAAATCCAAATGCCTCTTTTGTTTTTCCATTTCAAATCAACTGGTTTTATTGATCAACAGGCAGACGTGGGACAAGAAACAAAAACAAAAAAAAGTGTAACTGGGCAGGGCTATATAGGAGTTGGTTATTATGTTCATCACGCTGTTCTTTTGATATCATTATCTTGGTTAATATTTTATTACAAAACACAGTGGAGCGCCATCCTGTGATGGCACTGTTTCCTGATCGACTGACGCATGGATGGCCTGTTGATGACTGGAAAAGGCTTGCAGGGTTTGTGGAAAATGTGTGTGAGAGTGTGTGTGTGTGTGTGTGTGTGTGTGTTTGCATGTGTGGAAGTTTGTCTAAGAAGGGCAAGTATGTGTGTGTGTGAGTGTGTTGCATGAGAGGTTTCACGTCAGTTCCACTGTCACTGTGAGGACAAGTGCCATCCACGTCAGTCCGAGAACGTCAACGCGGGAGGCTCCATCTACAAACACCAAAGAAACAGTCAATAAAACACTCAATCTTCTACTCATCAATCAGAAAAGTCATATTTCTTCAACAGCGTTTTAATAGATTAAAGTTATAGTGCGTAGTTTCTGTCGCCACCATGAGCGTCAACGCATCAAATCAACGAGTCAAAATAATGGACGCTTCGGAAGAGGTTGTTATGTTGTAATTTTTATGTCCTCTTCCTTTCCAAAGCGGAAAGTGAAAGGCGTCGGACCACACCATTGTTGGGAACATAGCCAAACTGAGAAATCCAGAGAGAATTGTGTAGAGCTGATAGTCTCGACCCTCACGTTGTCCTTGGGTCGAATTGACCAGTTTTCCACTACTTTCTACTACTCAATTGTAATTACCCCAAACGCTTTTTGGCAATCACAAATCTCTTTTTTCATTAATTTTGGGGTGTCCTATTCAATTTTATAGCATTCAAAAAAACTAATTGAAGTGGTTTTGTAATAGAATTGAGTAAAAGTTGATAAAAACCAGTCTGTGATTATCCATCAACATACATTCCTTTCATTTTAGTCTAAATAATTCCTAATTTCTGCTTTTCTAACTCAAACATTAGTTATAATTTCCCATAAATGAGGTTTATTGACCATAAATTCCAAAAATAACTGTGAAACTGAAGGTAATAAGTTAGTGTTACGCAGTGTTAAATGTCCAAAAAGTGACAAACATTCAAAAAAAAGCATCAAAAGTCTTGAAAGAAGGGACAAAAACGTAAGAAAATGTTAAAAACATAAAATAAATAATCAACAAAGTGTTGATTTTCAATTCTGATGGGAAGACAACACAAGTGTTAATCAGCTTTGTATCCACTCATTTGGCAATGGCTTGAATGTAATAGGTGTTCATTGATGTAAAATAGTTGCACACTATAGCTTTAATTCTCAATTTATATGACACCTAAAGCCTGTATAAATGAAATGAACGTTATTGAAGTAACCTGGAAGGTTTTATTTTATTAATAATTTCAACACATTTGTTTACTCCTGGATAAGCTGTATGGTATTTTAGTAAAACCAGTGCTTAAATTGGGCAGATAAGACATAGTTGATACATATTAATACATTTGAAAGTTATTTATAAAAAAGTGTATGCCATTAATAGACAACCTAGAGTCCTCTCTCTTAAATTCTCAGAAGCCGTCAATGTGATTGATCTTAACTTGTCACCGTCACTTTAAGTCATATTTGTTTCTTGGACTAGAGTTGTGGTGACTTGATGACAGTGAAACTCTGAGAAGAGAGTTGTACCAACCCGTCTTTGCATAAAATACATTTATTATTGGAAAATAATCTCCATGTTGTTCTTTGAAGTACACACTAATGACATACGGTCATACATAATCTGGACTGTGGTCATAACATCTACATCTTATTCCCTGTTACATATGCTCTTATTCTTATTCAGTCAGTCAGATTATAGGTTATTATGTCTATATTGTATAGTCATAGTTAATATTTAATCATGATCTACTGCAATGTTCAATCCCTGCACTGTTCACTTTTGCACATATCATACAGTTTAATATATCATTACATACAGTCTCACCCTATCATGGTTGTTGCATTTCTGTGAGTGATTTTTATTTTTATTCTTATGTATGTGTGATATATGTGTGTCTACGTGTTTGTTGTGTTATGGATGTGTTGCTACTGGATGTCTGAAATTTCCTACGGGATAAACAAAGTATCTATCTATCTATCAATCTCAATTTTAATTATGTAGCCCAATGTCACAACAGCCTTAAGGAACTTTCAAACTGTTAAGAAGACCCTCTATGCTCTAATCCTCTTTCAGATAAGGACAAAGGCTGAGTGCAGGGCTACCATCCCAAAATAATCCCACATGGCCTTTTTTGCAGTTTAGACTAACACAAAGATATTTTTTCTCTCCCCATATTTGAGAATTCCTTAGATAAAAATGTTGCTATTAGAAGTGGAATCCCTATTTTTTCTTCTTCTTTAGACTTGTAGTTCTAAGGCCCACAGCAGGGGATACTAGATTATAGAGACTAGATCAGCAGCTCCATCAGCAGCTCTTTGCTGTTATTGTTTTCTGTAGCTACCCGTGGGCATGCTACAGAGAGGACAGTGGAACTGGAGCTGCTGTGGGAGGAAAGTTGTGTCTGCCTCTGGGTGTGGCTTTGTTGACATTTTTATTTATTCAGATTGTGCCAACATTGTGGCTACACCAACGATCCCAACCACCTGACCACATGGGGTTGTGGCTAGAATCACCTTAGACAATATTTCATCATCCAGACTCACGAGACATGAGCTTTAACTCGCCCCTTACTTTTGATCACGGACATTTTGTATCCCACAGTTATTTATGCTATGGATAAATAAGAGTGTATAAGTATGAATACAAGTACAAAAGTATACATACACTTATAAAAGTATAAATACAAAAGCATAAAAAAGAGTAAAGCATTTAACGCTTTAAAGCCTACAACAGTTTTGTATTGGTCCGTTACATTCAAGCCATTGCCGAATGAGTTGCTACAAAGATAATTAAGACTATCAGCTCCACACAACTCTCTCTGGATTTCTCAGTAAGACTATGTTCAGAAGAATGTGGCGTCTGGCAACGTTCATGCACAGAAACTCCAGTGAAGATAATTACCTCTCCTGAAGAGTCTATCATGTTAATTTAATCCCCCGTGTCCTCCTTGGATACAATTAACTGTGTGGCGCAATTATGGAAGGCTTGTGTTATGTGGATGCTACAACAGTGCAGTTGTCATTACATAGAATTACTCATGTAAGCGAAAGAAACTACGCACTATAGCTTTAATTATAATTCTTTTCATTTATTTATTTAAGTATGACCCTGCATTGTCTCCATACATTAGGCTTTGTGAGTCTGGAGGATAAACATCCAGAAACAACTTAACCATATGTTTGTCAGGATTGCTACTACTACTTGTACTAACTCAACTTCTTCCCTTTACCGGAGTCTTGTACTCTCTCGCCCCTCTCCTCCTATTGCTTACTGCAGGTGTTTCTGGCTCTGGAGCTGTGGAGTCTCTCTCTCTCTCTCTTTCTCTGTCTCTGTCTGTCTCTTTCTCTCACCCCCAACCGGTTGAGGCAGATGCCCCCCCACCCTGAGCCATGGTTCTGCTCGAGGTTTCTGCCTCTTAAAGGACATTGCCTCTGTCGCCTATTGCCTGCTCTTGGTGGGAACTGTTGGGTTTCTGTAAATAACATCACAGAGTACGGTCTAGACCTGCTCTTTTATGAAAAGCTCAAAAAGATACCTGTTGTGATTTGGCGCTATATAAATAAAATTGAACTGAATTGACTGACTCCCTAATAAGTAAAATACTACAGAAAGTTCCATTCTGACATTTCAACACAGCATTTCCACTCAAATCATACAAAATGAGACAATATCAACTGGATCTTCTCAATAAGTACTTCATCTCATTCTGTAATGGGCTCATCCAACCATAAGATCATCATCTGAGGTCCCCTTCCAATCCACAATCATAGATGCAAGTCGCCCAGCCATCTGTTTGCCTTCAGTTTTTGGCTCAGAACTTGGTGCATTTTCTGCCAACCTGAATCTGAACTGGGACTGATTTCAGAGGCAACGTGCTCTTTTTTAATAAAGGATTACTCTACCTCAGTTGTGCTGGACTGCAAATGCCAGCTGAAAAACAACACTTTCTTTTTTGCATATGACGAAGTGAATTAGAGTCAAGTTCGCCGCTTTTACGAACCTACTTGATATGTATGACTGCGGCTACAACACATCTGTTTACACTCCTACCAGTCTGGTTCCTGTCTCTGATCTGACCTCTCATCTAAAAGAGGATCTGAATTACAATTCTGCATGGCGCTATGGAAAATGACAGATGTAGCATGCCTGCCAAAAAAATTAAAATGCAGATTACTTGGTCATGGCTTTTATGTTATTGTCATTTTTGAGTCAATGAATACCAAGATCATCAGCTGAGGCTTTGTTACGTGTAATGCATTTCTCTCTGATTGTGGAACCGCCTCTCAGCCGATATGATGCATTGGCTTGAATGACGCGACAACCCCAAACTGTTGATACTTCCACCAGCCCAGGCTGACAAGTTCAGTTCTAGGCGGCAGAAAACTTGGCAGATGTTTGTCCTCAATTTCACACGTCTGGAATTCATTTCATTGCCATACAGTGCGGCTTGACAAGTTGTCGGGGAGAGTGGGATTCTGACAAAGATGAATGAATATAACACCTCATGGGAAGCATGGCTTCCTCGTCTGTTCATTGACTGACAGCGGTGGTCCTTTGCAGGAGTTGGGTATTCAGCCATTAAGCGATCAGACACTTGTGTGGTGACCTCTTGGGGCCATGTTGTACACCAATTTGACTTGCATGCAAGGCATGTCTGCGCGTCCGTGCTGACCTGATTCTGTCCTTGCTGTGACACACCTTCCTCTGCATTTGCATATACAGATTTGCATCCCTAAGATATGAATGGCAGAGACGGGGGAAGATGGCAAAAAGAGAGAGAGAGAGAGACAGAGAGAGAGAGAGAGAGAGAGGAAAACAAAGAGCAAAAGGAAGCGAGACAGGGAGACGAAGGGAGAAGGGGGGAGGACGAGAGACACATGATGTCATCTCGTCTGACTATGGCGTTCGGCTTAAAGACAGGCCCCCTTGCCATCTGCTTTGGGAAGCTGTTCACACTCAATGCCACAAACATGGGCATCACACATACACATACACATACGCAAGGGACTATACACTATGAAATTACAATTTTTTTTTATAGCTCAAAAACTATTACAGTACAGGTGTTTTACTGATTCTTGCATAATGGCACAGAAGTTACAATCTACATTTAGTTCACATCCCTGATGTTTTTTACAGAATAACAGCCAGGATTATTTCACTAATCAATTATAATGCATACCTATGTGGACTGAGTTATCCCATTATCCCATTTATCAAGTCTTGTTAATACAAAACAATCTACATGAGCTGTTAAAAAGTATATTCCTGTATCTTAACTATTAATATTGTTATTACTACACTTTGATTACTGTCTTTGTGACTCCAATATTTGGCCCTTTAGCCTGAATTGGATCTTTTTTTACACTACAGAATAAACTGCACTGACCATACGGCCTTTGTGCCTGCATCAAAATTGAGAGAATTGTGAGATTGTGATCTATGCTGAAGAAGAAAAGTAGGAAATATAAGTATGATTGAAGAGAGAGAGATAAAATGAGTGATGGAAAGAGAGGAAATAAGGGTGGTGAAAAAGCAAGCAGAAATAGATGAAACGGGAAGAGACATTGGCAAAGGGAGACAGAAAGTGAGCAGGAACGAGAGGAGAGAAAAGCAGAGATATGGAAGTAGAAAGAGGGAGGGAGTGGCAGAAAAACGGGTGAGATGGAAAGGTTGTTGTCACAGCCCTGCGGCTTCTCCTGACAATCCCTCATCTTTACATATGATAATCTCAGGAACCACAAATGAGCCACCACCGCACATATGAAACACCAATAATCTCACTCTCAGCCAAAAGTGACAGGCTCGGTTAGTCATTGGAAGAGGCTTGCTGCCTGCTGCTACTGAACATCGCCGAAGATTAATCCTGACTCAATCACTCTCGCGCAGTCTATCAGAGAAAATGCATTCGGGACAGAATGAGAAACATCCACCTGTCAATACTTTGAATGTTGAAACCACAGCCTGCCAAAGAATTTGCTTCTCCAATCACAGTGAAACAAAAGACTGCAGTGTCACATTTTGTTCCCATATTACATACAGCATCTGTGAAAAATGTGACAGTCAAGCGATACAGCAGGGATCATGAGATGTATAATGAATCACACACTGAAAGCCATCATTTTCTGTGGGCTGGAATACTTACTGTTCTGATTCTGTGTGTTTTTCATCATGCTTGGATTTTCTGTTGGAAAGAAGAAAAGAAGAAAAAAATGTAGCCGTGAGACAGAGTTCCTCAGTGAATGAAGGGGGGGAATTTATCAGAGGATAAAGAGCATGAGAGGGAGAAGACAGAACAAGAAAGAAAAAAAAATTGTCATCTCTGACAGAGGTTGTGGCTTTCTAATGAAGCTGAACTCCTGAAACACATTTTAAAATGGCACCTCCCCAGTGAGGAAAACACGGCCAGCTAATGGAAGTGGGAACACAGAGCGCTGCACCAGAACAACCAGGACACTTATAGCAGCAGTGAGACTACAACTGTGGCCAGACAGTCTGGGAAAGATGTTTGGAGAAATTGACTGCACCTTTAATAAGCAGCTCCAACATCTACCCTGCCTACTACATTCTGACAGTATATTTTCAAAGTTCTCAGAGGGATAACGTAATTGCAAAGGAAGAAGCGCTTAGAAGGGCTTACAGAAAATAAGCAAGACGCCTACACTGTAAATAATGGCTATGAAATCTAGAGTTATTTACTTTAGATTTCACAGTAACATTTTGATTTTTACAGTAGAATGCTGTAAAGTTTACGTTAAAACCTTATTGACATGACAAAATTACAATAGTCTAAGTATTACAGTTAAAATCACAGTAGAATAACTGTAAAATAAATCACAATACAGCCGCTATAGTACTGTAAATAGTAAAGTAAACCACTGTATTTTAAATTTTTTTTAATGTTATGTTGTGTTTTAATTGTTTTGTATTTTACAATGAATACACAAAATAATGTGAATGGAAGTACGGTTCCTTCACTGTAAAAAGAATTCGCAGTAACTTGCTGGCCAATTGTTGCCAGTAAGATACTGTAAATGTTTGTTATATTTGTTACGGTGTAAATCCACTTTTGTGAGCAACTTTCTGACTTTACACATGAGCAGGTGGAAGCTACATATAATACAGCACACTAGTGTGAAACTATTCCGGTCTCAGTGCAACCACATTAACATAGAAACTCCTCTGAGAAGCACAGAGAAATTAGTGTGTGCACTCTGCATATGCATAGTGGTGTTTGCTTGCCCCTGCAAATTTGCATAAGCACACATATCTGTGTTTCTGCATGTGTGTGCAATTTGGTTGTCTGCCTGTGTGTGTGTGTGTGTCACTGCCCGGCCCCCAGTGCTGACTCACTTTGCAGTAATCTCAGAGGGTATTATAACTGAGGGTGGCTAAAGATGTACATCATCAAGACGTAAGTGTTGCCTGTCAGTGGAGAGTCTCTATACCACGCCGTCATTATAGTCTATTATTCCTGATGATTTATATTGAACACTTTGCCAAGCGAGCAGAGCCCCCAAATACTTCTATCTCTTTGCCCCCGGCTGAGAAAGAAGTGTCTCATATCAAGGCCACAAGGGACGGTGCCAAGGTCACTTAATCACCATTTACTTCCCCTAAGCGTGAGTGGAACCAATCTACAAGGAGAAGACAGACAGATGGGCCATACTAGGCACGTAGCCGATGACACCTGAGGGTGCATCAGGGTGTTAAATAGACATTAGTGCTCTTCCTAGCAAAACGCCTCCCAAGGTAACGCCTCCCTAAAGTGGCACTTTCCCCTTAAAGTGTGTTCTTATTAGGCCCGCCTAGTAATTTCTACATTTGTGACGTACTTTAAACCCGGTTCACAGGAGTGTTTCGGACGGAGGATTAAAACAAAAAAACATGATGGATACAATGTTCTTTGTTTCAGGCTCGATGAAGTACGAAAATGGTGTCGACCTGATTTACGTTAATAGGGCACTTCAGGGCTGAAGTGAATGCGTGTGCGTGCCACACACATTTCCACATTTAATAAAACTATTTCTCCTGCTTCTCTTACTTGTCTCATCTTCAGTATAGTACAAGTGTGAAAAGTCCTTTTTAGCCAAGGAATTTCTAACATTGCTGCCATTATACATATATAGAAAGGTTTTCTGGGCTTTCAAACATAGGACTCTGTTAGTTAACTGTTTTGTGGCTTATCCAACTTCTCAGATCCATTATGGGTAGAGTTGCAATGCTTGAATGGTATTTAGCATCTGGAATGCTGAAGGGATTATCCTTGTACCACTGCTGAGGGACAATGGGGGAAAATAATCAAGGAAGTGTTCCCAGTTCTCTTAGGGCCTGCATCAATGAAGGATTTGAAAACTTATTTTGTAGTGGAAGATTTAATTAATGATAATGCTGTTCTGGCTCCTAAATGGTGGAATGATCTCCCTATTGACATCAGGATGGCCAAAAGCCTGTGAATCTTCTGCCGCAGGTTAAAAACACTTCTCTTCTTACTGCATCTTGGATGAAAAAATAAAATAAAAATTACAGTTCCACTTTCATATGGCTCTTTTCAGTTTGGGTTATGTACTTGCACTTACTTCTTGCTGTCTGCAGTTTGTACCTTTGCTTTGAATAAAAGTGTCAGCTAAATGACATGTAATGTCATTGTAATGTCTGTAATGTAATGCATGGATCAATGTGAGTGTGAAAGAGGCTAGCCCGTGTTTTTCACTTGTGCACACACCCAAATATACTTCAATTTCATAATTCATTAGATAGAATTAAGACATCTGAGGCTTCATAATTGAATTAAATACTGTCTGCATATTTAAAACGGTGTGTGTTGTTGCCTTTCTGTAAATGTAAAGTCTTTAAAATCAGACTGAACTTGTGTGTGCCATTTTACTAAAAAGTGATGTAGGCAAAATATATTCAAAACATTGGGTTCGACAGGTCCAATTGCCATCATATTTACGTCAGAGAATGGGTAGAGAAGCCAAAACCCGTTTAGCTATGGTAGAGCTTATTTGAATAAAACTCCCGTATGTCAATAGAGCTTTCCGATGAGGCTCATGAAGGCAGATCCCAGTTCCTCCAAGAGTGTCCAGAGTAAACAGATCCAGAGGAGTTAGACACACAGACATAATAGAGCCTGTAAGCAATCCAGCTCCCACATCAACACCAGTAAATGGACTACTTCCAGGTTCTGATCAACATGTTTCTTTGGTGTAGCCATTGAACAATGTGACACTGTCAGAGGAAAAGCTGATTTGATTTCATCATGGTGTTTAAGTGCTAGCCGTTCGAAACATGCCACTGATGGAATAGTGACTAAATCCCTTGCTGGAGAATAGTTATCGTCGCTAAGTGCTGCCTAAAAAAGAATGTGTTGTCGCGCCAATTACGAATACAATCTCTTATTAATCACCCACTTAGCTGCATTAATGATTCATACCTTAAAGTGGTCACATAAATCTCATAAGTATTTTTCAAAGATACTGTAGATACATGAAATAAGTTTTGTAGAGTTATGTAATTTTCTGTGACATTCAACTGTGTAATTGTCTAAGTGTTCTAGATAATTCTTGTGCACCCAAGTTGTGCAGTTACAGAAAGGAGAAAAAAAATGTTTCATATTCATCGTCTGCTACATAATTAATCAAACTTAAATGGGATTTCAATTTCACTGCTAGCAAGTGTAGTAGCCACTCCAGAATGGGGCCAGGGCATGTTGCCGAATTGAGCGTACATACCAAAGACTATGAGGCGAGTGTGCGTATCCGTGGAGCCCAAAGGATTCTGGGCCGTGCAGCGATACATGGAGCCGTTGAGCTCGGCTGGCACTCTCTCCAGAATCAGCTCCTTCCCATCTCGCTCGGTGCTGCCATCTAACAGGCGGCCCCCTACTCGGGTCCAGGTGAACAAGGGCTCGGGGAACACCTCATTCTATCGACACCCAGCACCCACATGGGATGAAAGAAAAAAAAGAGAAAGCACAGAAAAGAGGGAAAGAGAGGGAAGGAAGGGGGTGTGAAAGGGTGGTGCAAAGAAAGTCTGTGAGGCTCAGCCAAAAGATTAACAGCAAAGGATACATGAATAATACAAGCTCCAATTTTCCTCCTAATGCAATGGCAAGTTAACAACATGCATTAATAATCGACACTTGACTTTATTTTTTTTTCTCCTCACAATTTTTAACCCTCCAGAGAACTGCCTCCTGGTGGAGGCTGGGGGTGTGGCCTTGACCAATTGCCACTTTTCTTGTTTGAAAGCCATGATGTCTCTCTCTCATGGGTGGGCCAAATTCTCTGGGCGGGCAAAGCAGAGAAAGGGGAGGTAACCTTTCCCATTATGACCTCATAAGGCACACAATTCCAGATTGGGCCATCTGAGCTTTCATTTTCTCAAAGGCAGAGCAGGATACTCATGGCTCGATTTACACCTATCACAATTTTTTAGCCACTGGAGGACCATAGGCAGACTCATATTAATGTTAAAATACCTCATAAAGTGAGATGATGTCATGGGACCTTTAAAAATACAACCCTCCATGAAGCATTATTTCATTTACATGTCAATAGATGATATGAAGACACAGAAAGAGCTCATGCACCATTCCACTATGGCCACGCCAAGACCCGCATTACAAAGCAGCTTGATTGGTTGGGATTAGGTATTTCAAGGTTAGGATAGCGGATTGGTCAGGGCATAGGACCTGAACAAATGGGGTTACCTTGGATAAGCATGGCTTGGCCAATAGCAGTGATTCACGGGTGGGTCTTGGCGTGGCCAAAGTAAGATTTGTAATTTTGCATCCAGGATAGGAGAAAACCGTGGTTAGGTTTATTGGCATGTCTTTAAACCAATCACAATCGTCATGGATGGCGCCAAGCGTCACGGTGCCGCTGTAAAATAACCTCGGGAAGGAACCCGTTTTGGTGGAACATGTGTGCGTTCAAAAGTTGTGTAAGTGGTGCAACAGAAAACTCTGATTAGACAGATAGTCCAGCTAGCTGTCTGGATTTACCCTGCAGAGATCTGAGGAGCAGGTAACCACAGTTCTTAGAAATCCACCAGAGTTTGAATTTCCATTGAGGTCCCCTATTGGACAGGTAGACAAGTGTACCCAAACACGTGCTCTATACAGAGACACAGTATGAATTCTCTTCCATTCATCTGATTCATTGATTCACTTTTGAAAAAAAGCCCCTTAGACACATTTCAGCAGACCAGTCTATTGATGTATAGCTTTACATCAATAGACATAATATCATTGGGCCGTCAGAAGTACTTGACATATGGCAATGCAAAATGCCATATCTATTTCTGAAGAAAGTAGTCATTTCAGAGATTTGAGGTTTTATCTCAGTGATGTTTTGAGAAATAACCGATGTGTCCTCACCCTTTGTTAGAAACACAGTGATGAAGTATGTTGTAAATTCAAGGTCCTTCATGTTTTAGTAAGTAAATGCTTAGTAACTTACTATATTGGAAAAGTTTACTTCTGAGTTCATTGAGGTGCACTCTGCTCAAGCACAGCTTGATATTAGTGGTGCATGAAGTTAAGAGCTAAGTTATTTAACACATTAATAGAAGTGAAGGGATTAAAAAAGAAAGTCCAGTTTGTGTTACTGTATCTATGTTCGATTCATCCAAGAGTGCATGACAAAACAGCTGAAAATGAATTTCAGTCCAGCCTTCGTCTGATCTTTCAAGCATTAAGAGACCTCTTACTATGATATATGTCAATATCCCACTCCATTGACTTAAGGCGTGCATATTTTTAGAAATCCTACCCTGAAGCAAGAGATGTTGGTGGATTTCCTTGGCATGCACCCAAGTTCAAATGAAATTGTTACATACCCAAAACACAAAACCACTTCAGAGTTCTGATAAACTGCTCTAATCATGCTTGGAAAAGTGCCGCTGACAGTTTAAAGTGACCTACTGAAGTAGTTGTGAATTGGCTAACCTTTCAAAATAAATGGTAATAAAACAGTTATTCAAGGTCTGTTTAAGTAATGACAGAGGTTAAATCAGTGAGTAGATTGAGCCCGGCTCTTGGGAAAAGGTCACATTACGATGAAAAAACAACTTAAAGTGAAAGTTTCCTGTCACATAACCCCACGAGCATAAAGTCCAAATGAAAAAAAACGTCTGTGCACTGTTCTCCTGAAACCATCAATGTGCTACTTTACACATAGAAGACAAAGTCAAAAAAATAAATAACACGCTGTAGGAGGATCATCCATAATATATTCCTAAAACAATAAACCAGTGCAAAAACTGGCGTCTTATTTTATCAGAAAGGCAGGAGGCAAAATTATCAAGTCTTGACACACCATCTTATCTACTTGTGAAACCCTAAAGCCTAGTTCCAGAAGGATAAGGGAAATTTGCTTTCTGATCAGACAGCGTGCATCTGATGTCTATGCTGCCCAAGGGCCTCACTGGCTGTATGCCACAGTCAAGCCTGTTTTTAATAACCAATCTTAACACTTCTCAAAGAAAAACTTTAAAAGAATCCAGAGGTCCTTGGGCAGACACAAACACGTGTACAAATCTGTCTACATTCAATAGCTTGGTGCACTGAACCAAAGCAAATACAGAACATTCACTTTGCATGGAAATGTCTCAGAAGAGTGAAAAAATATCACGCAACAAATCTGACTTATGATTCCTAGAGATTCCTGAAGCAGTGGTTGAGAAGTAACAAAGGCAATTTGTGCTGTGGGCCATTAGCAGGTCCTATATAAGGATTAGCCCCATCCTATTCACCTGACTGACTACAGCTGCCTGGCTTCAATGTGTCATTCCTGTCAAAGAGATTAGGATCGTCCACAGGCCATTCACACTGGGGACATGGGGGGGGTTTGGCAGGGGATGACAGTGACACAAAACAATCCCTTTGTTGGAACCTTTAGCTCTTTCTTTGGGATTACAGAACAGGAAATCTGAAAGCAGCAAAAAGTGACACGAACTAACATAGCATTGGCTAAGACTGATAGACATGGACATCGGATAGCCCTAGTCATTCATTGACAAAGCTTTCCCTTTAGTTTCTTTGTCTCAGCTGAGATTTTAGCTCCCTAATGTAATGTTTGCTATTTTTATAGCCCGTGCTAGGTTGTGAATCAAAATTCGTATTTTGTATGCATACTTGAAAAGACTGAGTCAAAAATATGTCCATGTCCAACAGCCACACAAGACAGTGTGAACATTTAACAGGCATAACTAGCACATATACGGTACACAAGTGTCAATTTGACCATTCATTTTTTTAAAGCCCCATGCACTTACCCCAGGTGATCCTACCTGGAATCCTTGCACAGTGATGCGCACCGTGTCCCCTACCTTTGCTCTAGCGGGGGACATAGCAAGTTTAGGACCCTTAGGAGCAGCTGGAAAGAGAAGAAAGACAGAGACAGAGGTCATCGTACTGAGCATGGGGCGCAAATCCTGCCGGACACCTGTTTTGTCACAGAGGGAGCGAGACAAATACAATTTCCCTTCAATTAAGGTCACGGGGCGGGAGGCGAGGGACCTGCAGGTTCTTTCATCCGAAGGACTGTGCTGGATTTATTCCCCCCTTGGAGAGAAAAGAACTAAATTGGGTAGCTACTCATTACTAGAGGAGAATGGGAGTTCACCGGGTGGAGTGTGGAGGCAGTGAGATAAGGGACACTCACAGAGCTAATTCCCTTGTCTTGATGTGGACAGCATCCCCCAGATGCCTTTCATTTGGACCATCTAAAACAATGGGGCGCGAGCAGGAGAAGGAGCAGGCGGATTCCAATATTCTGAAATTATGAGGGGCCAGTGATTGTCCTGTGTATGCAGTGTCAAGATAAAATAAATGATTTGCATAATGTTCTAAAAAGGTAAGTCATTTCATCACAGCTAAACTGCATAGACAGCACGAGGCCCGCATAAGCAGGTTCTGCACGATTTGAGATGATTAACAATGGCGCTAAAGATAACGGCTGCACACATGCACGTGCAGTTCCATATGTTAGACAAACAAACTGAGCAACAAATGGAATGAGACTCAAAAGCTAAGGGCATCCTATCAATAACGCTTGTCCACCCCTGGAGTTCATACATTAATTTCATTCAAACTCCATGTATAAATCACACTGGGTTTTTGTTTTGTATTGATGAGTTAAACTAAAGGAAACATAAATAAACAGACAAATGACCTTAGTATTTGGCTATTAATCTGGCAACAAAGTGTCCACTGTGGCTAATGAAGCACGGCCTTTTCTTGGGCAGCCATTGACTACACGCCTGAAGCAGACTAATGGATTAGGAGTTGTGCTGTCATATTTGCAAATAGTATTCAGCTTGGGGCATTGCCTATGATGTGTATATAACGTCTCGGGATGCTTTTATAAAACTAAGCAAATGCATTTGAATTGCATGAAATGGAAATAGCCAACATTCAAATTGTGGATAGATTACAGCACCCATAGACAACTTGTTGTTCTGCATAAACTGGCCCATTTGTCCACAAAACCAGTCCAAACTGGTGCACAGTCTACAAAGAAATCTTGGAATCAGTAGTTTTTTGTTTGACGTGGCAGTTTAACATGGCTAGGTGTTCTATCTCACGCTGAAGATGGATAGCATTTTACTGGCTAGTTTTGGCCTGGCATCTTTCCACCGCCCCCATACTAACAGAAGGGTATTTTTAAATACTGGTGTCATGGCTGGCGTCGCATAGAGCTTGCGAGGCATATGGCCGGAGAAGATGATGGCTGATTTCTGGGATTTGCTCCAACAGTGACAGTTGGCATCCTACGTCACCAACTTTGATGATTGCAGCACGCAGTGTGATGGACATAAAACAGCCTCTCTCTGAGGGTGAGGGCCTCACAGGGAAAATAAGCCACGGCCACCTAAGAACCAACTTCTTCAGCTTACAAGAAGGAACAGTTATCACTTCAGGGGCAAGTCAGAATAAAATTACCCTCTAGAAAAACATGCATCAGGTGCGCTTTAATAGCAAGCCAAGGCATCAACAGGTCTGCACAGCTGGACAACCAACTTAAACAGTTGAAGGGAACCTGTCGCATTAGCTGGGTGACTGCTTTAGTTAAAAAAAGAGAAGCTGGAGAGGCATGCAACCAAGTTTAAAAGGCCTGACTGACTGGTGATTCGCTCTATTGTGACAAATCCAGCACTATGTAATGTCTTTCACGGATAAAATAGCTGACCCAAAGCAGGGATATGACAAAGATTGATGAATGTGGAACTGAGCTGCAGGTGAAGACAGACAAACAACATGCAAGGCACGCATAATAAATCATAATCTGCATGGGCAAACAGACAAAGACACACACACACACACACACATTTACATACAAATAACCACACACGTTGTAGCCGCATACACACTCAATGGCCCAAAATACACACACAGACACACACAAAGATCACAGACGTCTTCCTGAAACTGAGCATCTGCTCTTTGATTATCACGGCTGGCAAAGCAATGACTGGGAGATGTGAGGAAGCCTGCATCCCATCTCATTGCTGTACAGTGTACGAAATGAGAATTCCACTACTTGTCTAACCATGTTGAATAATAAACACCTTATCTCATCTATATCCAAAGCAGAGAACCTATTTTAATTATTAAGTTGCATTATGTTCATAAATACAATCCAGGCGTGCAGAATGAGCCAGTAGCATGATCTTATAGAGGTGTAGCACTTTTTCAGACTGCCCGGCGCCAGTTTTATGTCAATTTGTATGGCGAGCACGGAGCCACTCATGAATATTCATGAAGTGCAATACAACATTGGTCAATTGTCAGATTGTCCCTCCATCTCATGTGGCAATATCAAAACTCTGAAAGATTTAGTACTTATGGGCACTGCAAATACCTCCTTTTCATTTCCTGATCAAACACACCTGGGAGAACCAAGAGAGACAGTGTGTGTGTGTGTGTGTGTGTTTGTGTATATATCCACTAAGATAGATACTGAGTGCAATTATCCAGTTATGGCTCCTTAATATAAATGAATAGGGTATGTAAGTGATGGGAATGATTTTTGGTGAGCTGTTTTACACAGTCACGTTCATTTTGAGTTAAACAGCCAAATCAAATTCCCACTGGAGATAACCTGCGACCTGAATAACAACCCTATTACCTTTTTTATACTATTGCATTCCATGATGGATCAAGCCCAAAGCAGGCATGTGAATGCTTTGAATTTCAAGTGTGCTCCAATTAAAATCAACAAACGCACATTTTCTGTTCTCTTTTCTGTACATGCGCCTTCCATCTTTTCAAAAGAACAAAGGTAATGCTAAGTTAATGCCTTCAAACACAGCAAAGAGAAAGGCTTGTCAAAATAGTATCACCTTTGACATTTAGCAAGAGTTGCACAGGGTCCATTTCCCTCAGTGTGTGTCATTTGTTTTATCATCAACATGTGAGAGAGGCAAAGAGATCTTTCCTGCAATACCTTGCCTGGAGAAGACAGCTCGTGCCATTATACCTTCAACTGATGCCGCTGTCTCTATCTCGCATGTAATCGTCTTCCATATTTCAATCCATTTGGGATATATCTCTGACAGTTATTACACTTTAAAAGATGAATTTCTGGTTTTGAGATATTCCCATTTGACAAAAGTGACAATACCAATTGCGACAATTGGTGTTTAAATAAGGGCCAAACTGCTTTTTTAGCTGCCAGATCCTCTACTCTGTTCAAAAATGATTAAGTAGTTTAAAGGATAAGGCTGGCAACGTTTGATATTTTACCTAAAATCAAGCAATTCATGGAAAAACCAAACCAAACAACAATATATTGATTATAATAACAAGTAGTGTGTAGAACTATTCAAAACACATCAAGTTACATTGTTGCATTGGGCGGAATGAAGGCACTAGGTATTATGCACACAATCTTTTCTCCCACCTTCCATCAGGGAGATGTTTTCAGAGCATCCCAACCTGCACATCACGTTTTACCCCCCAGGTAATAAGGTTACTGATTGATGGCACAGCAGGAAGGAGGGCTGTGGTCTGAACTTAATCACTTACTCATTACGTCTTCTGTGCTGGGTTATTTTGGGTGTTTTTAAAGTTTTAAATGCTATTATGTTATTTATAACTGTTACTAATGACTGGTGCTGAAAGAGTGCCAAAGGCATTTGTATTTCATTGCTCTGTAAACTTGAATTTGAGACTTGAAAGGTATCACTTTTGAGTCAATACAACATGCACTTTAATTTGGCCCAGCCAATCAGCTTTTTGTAGAATATAATGCCTTCATTTTCATTATACACAAGTGCAGTAGCTGTGCAGTGTGATTTAGGCAACCCCTTTACAGTATCAACATAATATAAAAATATAACCTATAAAAACATAAAATGTAAGTAGTGCGGAAAAAAAGAGAGCGGGGAATGTGGCGCACAGTCTTGGAAGCAACTATATGCATTTATTAAATCGTATAAAGATAAAGAGTTTGTATACACTTAACGCAAAAATATAGTGAGGTGCTACTGGATGTCAGCGTAGCATAGCTGCTGCATTAGTATCAGTCATGTCATAGTCTTGCATTTGAAGAATATGGGTTTGTCTTTTGGTTTATTGGCATCTCTTTAAACCAATCAAAACTGTCATGGGTGGCGCCAAGCGCAGAGCGGAGCCACGGCGGCTCTGCAAAATAACCTCGGGAAGGTGGAATGTGTGCATTCAGAGGTTGTTATAGTGTAAATACATGTTATAGTATGAACTCAGATTGGACAGATAGTCTAGCTAGCTGTCTGGATTTACCCTGCAGAGACCTGAGGAGCAGGAGCACAGTCCTCAGAACTCCACATGACTTTATAATTCCAACACAAAACAGCGAAAGGTAATGGACATCTGGCAAAGAACAAGAGCAAAGAACACAACTGAAGGATTTTCTAAACAGAAAAGATTTTTTTTGCTTTTCTCCCCACTGGTTTCAGCAAGAGTTTGATAGACAGATGGTTAATCTAATCACCTGCCAGGTTTTTTTGTGAAAGTGCCATACCGGTACTTTTCCAAATAGACTTCTTGGGTTGTTCTTTGTAACAAACCATAAGGTGCGTCAAGTTCACATACCAAGTTCTGCCGACAAATTCTCGCTAGTGCCAAAAATGTTTTTTTTTTCACATAAAAAAATAGGCCCAGACAAATGTACAATTTTATTTTTCAATGAGTAATGTTTGCTCAAAACTCAAGCATCCAGCTGACTTAATACAATACCAAACCTTCCTTAAAAATGAAAGTATCTACTGTGTGTGTCAACTGTTTTTACATATCTATGCCCTCAGTAGGAGTGTCACAGGCAGAGTTGGGGTTTGATCTTTTCATTGCATCTGTCGAGTATATAAAAACGAGTATATAAAATATATTATGCTAGTCTTGTCCTTTAAAAGCGCTCTAAGCAATGTTATATTATGTTATATTTTCAACAAAAGAAATGGGACTAGTTTGCCCCCCCACCCCCTCCTCATCCTGTCCCCTACCCCTCCCGTCTGTGCTTCTATGTTTTCAGCTAGCAGATAGTGAGGTGTTTTTTTTACAGTGTGTTCTGGGGACAGGCAGCTAGCAGTGAGGACAGTTTTTTACAGTGTGTTCTGGGGACAGGCAGCTAGCAGATAGTGAGGATATGTCTTTTACACTGTGTTCTGGGGACAGGCAGTTAGCACATAGTGAGGAGATGTTTTTTACAGTGTGTTCTGGGGACAGGCAGCTAGCAAATAGTGAGGGGATGTCTTTTACACTGTGTTCTGGGGACAGGCAGTTAGCACATAGTGAGGAGATGTTTTTTACAGTGTGTTCTGGGGACAGGCAGCTAGCAAATAGTGAGGAGATGTTTTTTACAGTGTGTTCTGGGGACAGGCTGCTAGCAGATAGTGAGGAGATGTTTTTTACAGTGTGTTCTGGGGACAGGCAGCTAGCAGATAGTGAGGAGATGTTTTTTACAGTGTGTTCTGGGGACAGGCAGCTAGCAGATAGTGAGGAGATGTATTTTACAGTGTGTTCTGGGGACAGGCAGCTAGCAGATAGTTAGGAGATGTTTTTACAGTGTGTTCTGGGGACAGGCAGCTAGCAGATAGTGAGGAGATGTTTTTTACAGTGTGTTCTGGGGACAGGCAGCTAGCAGATAGTGAGGAGATGTTTTTTACAGTGTGTTCTGGGGACAGGCAGCTAGCAGATAGTGAGATGTTTTTCACAGTGTGTTCTGGGGACAGGCAGCTAGCAGATAGTGAGGAAATGTTTGCTGTATGTGACAACAAATGTTGTAGCCTAAAGCACGCGTGACATCGCTTAGAACACCTTTAAGATGTCCCCCACTAGATTCTAGCATCTAAAATGCACAGTCTGAGCTAAAAAAACGATCCAAAAGGTGGATCAGAAAGGAGTGTCCCTTCCTCACTAATTGAGACCCTGTAGATTTACCCTATTTACCCAGATATGTATATGGATTCTGGCGGATGTTCTTGGCACACAAAAAGAGAAAAACTAAAATGAATCCAAAATCTAAAAAAAAACAATTTTCTCAAGCAACAGTATGGGAGCGAACAATTCAAAGACAGCTGGACAGATGGATGCTTCAACCTGCTGCAACAACATTATTCAATCATCCAGACTCAGATCCAATGAGTGTCATGCAATGCGTTTTATTCATTTCCAAAACATTTAGTTGCTACTTGGGACAATGAAAGAGAGCATGTTTTACCGTGTATGATTGACTCCAACTCAATCACTCAAATGTATGGATTATGTATCACATATCTTTCTTTATAACAGAGGACCGCATTAATGGCTAGAGAAAAGAGTGGCGTGCCTTGTTTACGGGAAATCTCTAAATGCAATTTCAAAAATCTATTTAAGAGTTCTACTTCTGGGTAATAATGACAGTTTCTTTACATTCACTCAGAGTGACCACAGCTGCTCACCAGCATAGTAAGAGGGATCCATTTAATTACATGGTGATGTGAGATAAAATACTGACAGCGTGCACAATGCAGCAAGCAAATATGTGCCAGCCGCAGTCTCCTCATTCAGATTCTGTTTCTGCCTTCAACCATTGCAAGCATCTCACGGAAGATAATGTCTCAGTTTATCATGTGAGGATTGTGTGGCTTGTCTCCAGGAGGACCAAGGCCAACGCATTGCCTTTGAAGTGTTAATTGGATGCGCTGGAAGCCATCTTTGTTTTTAGATTACAAAAAAATGAGAATGTGTGTGTGTCTCTCTCGGATCACACACTATTAAAACTGAACGCTTAAAGTATTTTGCTTAAAGTATGACTCCTGTTTCGAGATTGCAGGGTATTTCTCTTTCATAGTTTGCAGATGAACAAACAAATAATCCCGCAGCTTTTCCTCTCCTCTCTACTTCGCTGCTCTCCTTGAAATAAAGTGATGAAAGTGTAAAATGTGAGACCGAAGAGCTTAAGGGAGGTGCTCGTTGAAGTTCGAAGAAGGGCAGCATCTCGGCGACCGCCTTGCCAATGACACAACATTGGTCAGCGTGTTTAAATTCTCTAATTCAGGTCGACTTTTTCAATAAGAGTTCTGAGCAAACTCAATCTAGCAACAGACAGCTCAATGAATTGCTCTGTCAATCACTCGGAGTTTTGCATTCGCCGCTAAACTCGCAATCTGCTCAGCTGTAACGCAATTAAGTGGCATCAAATGAAAATCAGTGTTGTTTGGAGTACATTTGCAAGGGATACATAAGGGGGCCCAGTCAGTTTCCAAGTACGGAAAGGGGATACAAGGAGAAAGCAGGAGATTAAAAGTGAGAAGAAATGAGAAGTGTGTGTGGAGTGGGAGGAGGAATAGAAGATGGATTAACAGACAAAGGTGGAGGGGAGGAATGAGAATGCAGAAACAGTAAGTCAGTCTGCATCCTACTCACCTAGAGTGATCTCTGTCTGCATGGGCATGGACAGTGCTGGGTGCTTGACTTCGCAGCTGAACAGGGCATCGTTATCCAGCTGCGGGTTGAGGGTCCAGGTGAGTCGGGCCTGCACCACCACAGAGCCGTCACTCTGTGGGATGTGAGTGTGGCTGAAGTAGTAGAGAGGGTCTGTGCTGTGCACCCAGCGAGGGAATTCCCGGCTCACAACTGTCTCTGGGATGACCTCCGTGGCAGGGCTTGGTTCGTTAGCCTGCTGGCCTTGAGTGTGGACACGCTGGGTGCTCTCTGTGTACGGACGGGGCGGCGGCGCCCGCCCTTCGGGGTCCAGAAGGGAGAGGGAACGCTGCAGTTTAGTGTCATCCAAGTCCCTGCTGATGAGCGGCCTGGCTCCTCTTACCCCCGCTGAGACGCCCCCCTGCTCGCCAGAGGATTGAGTGTAGGAGATCACCTCTATCAACTCGCCATCACGCTTGAAGTACACCTAAGTCAAGGAGTATGGAAATAGAGTGAGAAGTAGACAGAGAGGAGTAAAAAGAGAGAGGACAAGAGATGTCAAGACATATTATATTTTCTACTGAAATCTAGCAGAAAAGAACAAAGAATGCACAGCCTTGATATGATAAAGTTGATATTGATAAAGTGTGAGTGAATACCCTTTTACATCCAGCAGGCAGAAATACAATTTTTTTTTTATCTGAAGTGCCGTTTCTGGCCAATTGGTGAATGTAAGTCACTCTTCTTTTAGCTCTATTTTAGTCTCCATCAACTTCTGGGGAAAATATCTGACTCTTCAGATGCTAAATTCTTTGCTATGTTCACTAGCTGCTCGCTAACTTTGTCTGTCTGTGTTTTGGTGGGTAGTGTACAGCGAAGTTAACGGAACTTTTTCAGCTAAAACAGCTGCGTGAAATGGGGTTGATGAAAGCAGTCATAGGGAACCCAAAAGGTAATTGGCCTTATTTTAATGACCAAATTCACTTTTGCTAGTTTGATGATGAAAAAAAAAGGATCAGTGCATCAGGCACATGGTTCAAAAGGGTTGTACTTAGTGTCTTCATTAATTCATAGTCGTTTCTTTTGGGTGTAACGTGCAATAAACCAATCAGAGTGTCATCTCCCATTCCTTATAAAAGCCAGGCATGTTTGTACCTTGGCACATTGCTTTAACGATGGCAGATTTGCACAGTAACATTTTTATATGTAATATTTTGCATGTGTGTGTGCTGCTGCGCGTCACTGTGCGTATGTAACAGGCATAGAGTGAGCAAGCTGTGTTTAAGCGTTAAAATAACAATGAAATGCTGGGTTATTGACTTTAGAGCAGATTTTTATTGGTCAATGGCACAATCACTTCCCGCTGCATCAAGATAGCGCCACCAACACACCTCCCTGTAAGACTAGCATACCCTTGGGCGCAAATATGGGCCCAGGTGTATTTTTATACAACGTGGGTGCTGGATGGTCTTAAAATAACAAAGACACTTGCATTGGGCCTGGGTGCAAGATAGGGCCCCAAAGGTGTAAAAACAAAACAATGAGCTGAAAGACACAGAAGTGCTCCTTAATGTTTTGTCTCTTGTGGGACATCTTTTACAGTCCACATTTTTTTACAATACTGATCTACAGTAGTTCCGTCACCATTTCATTAACATCGCCAGGGGGTCTCATGCTCCCATTTCAGCACATAACCTCCAGATATTTGCGTTGCAATACAATTCTATCGAGACTACTGGGGGTGTTCACATGTCAGAAAGATAGGCTGAATAATTTTAAGAAAGAAAATTTAGTTTGCAGCTCTTTTGGGGACAATTGGCCATTTTAATTCAATTTGCCAGATTAGAAAGTCGTTGTTGGAAACATTGCATTTAACTGTATTGTTTGAAGTTTTTGTGTATTGTTTGAAGTTTTTTTGTTGGTTGAAGCCAGGGGTAGATTTGGATTTCAAAGGTAGGGTGGATACAATTTTTACAGACAAAAATCCTCAAACAGGCTTTAGTTTTTCAGATACCTCAACCTGAGGGAGAACAAAACAAAGTGTTTTTTTCATAATATTGATAAAACCCCTTCATGAAATGGATGGCCGTAGCAATAGATATTTTATGCAGTAAAAAGTGCTAAAACAGATAAACATCCCCCAGACAAAATAGTGCAAAATAAAATCACTTGTGTAATTTCTCACCCTTTGCTTGGATTTAGATCATATATGCCCTAATAGTGCCCTAACATGCATTTTTCTATGTATGTGTATATTTATTTATTGTTAATGTTTTATCTCTTTTACTTTTGGAGATGTAACAGAAATAAAAATCTAACTCCATTATACCCCACCCTTTCATATAATCTGATTTCCATATTTACTATTCATTTTAGAGAATCAGTAAATTGCTACAATTTACTTTGTATAAGATACAAACATGCTTTCAACTTCCATATACACACACACACAAACACACACACACACACACAGTGCATCTCACTCTCAATATCTTTGTGGGGACCCGTCATCGACAAAATGCATTCCCTAGCCCCTTACCCCAATGTTAACCATCACAACTAAATGCCTAACCTTAACCCTTACCCTAACACTAACCATAACCTAATTCTAACTTTACCCCTAAAACCAAGTCTTAACCCTCAAACAGCCCTTTAAAGTTGTGGGGCCCAGCATTTCGGCCCCACCAGGCTGTCCGGACCCAACAAGTGTGCCGTATTCCCAGTTCCCACAAATGTAGTTAAACACACACACACACACACACGCACACACACACACACACACACACACACACACACCCCATCTGATAGGGCAGCTGTTCCTGCTGAGATAGAGACACAATAAATGATTTCCAAAGAATCACAACACTAGTTCAAAACCTAATATATGGCGGCACCATGTATGTATGCTTATTTCTTGACAAATTGTTACGGGATACTCTTTAATGTAAATATAGATTTCAAAAGTTAATCTGTAGTGCGATAGGGTTTCCATCTTTCGCGATATGAACATACGTGACGAACACTGCTAAAGCCTGCCTGTAACACAATGAATGGCCAAGCATGCTTACGCGAATCTATAGACTGAAGAAGCAGTGGTGGACTGACTGCTTGTTTGAAATGTGATGTGAGAAATAACAGAGATTCAACAATGCCCTTTTCTATTTCTAGGTTTGGACTACAATAAAAACAATGAAAAGTGACTTACACTTAAAGTGACAATCGGCAACTTGTGGTGCTCAAAAATGAAGCCAATGCTTAAAAGTCCAATGGCATAAAAATTTCACTTTATGAGTTTATGAGTCTGCCTTTGAGAAAATAAAAGCTCAGATGGGCCGATCATGGCTTTCAAACAAGAAAAGCGTGAAAGTTGGTCAAGGCCACACTCCCACCCCCCCACCTCCAGAGAAATGGCACGTCCTAAGGAAAGCTCACAGTGGGACTGGCTCTAGTGGCTGTAATTCAGGCTGAATGTTGGGATGGATACAGTACTAAGGGAATACTTAAGCCTATCTAAAAGCATCCATAAAGCACCATGTCATGGGATCTGTAAGGTGCAAAAACTGCAGTTCATCCAGTGGCCACCTGGGGCTGGTTCCTAAAAGTTAAGTTAATACCCATAAACACCCATACTGAAAAGCCTACATTTACAGCAGAAATAAACATGTCCACAGCCTGGTAGAATACTATTTTGGTCTCTTAAGTTCAGAAACTACATCCATATTTTATACAGTCTATGATGACATCATACATATTTTTTCCTCCACACTTTAATAATAATTTCAAGTTCAATTCATACCACATAGACAACTCACCAACTTAATTAATTATTCTGTATAAGGACACTTACATTATTTACATACATAATATTTTACTGGTTAATAATTGTTAAGTGTTCTACATTTCATTCCATGTAACCTTTATTTTAGCAATATGTTTTAAAACCCTGATTAATAGGGGCTGTCTGTGGGCTCCCTTGCTGCTGAGGTTATGTTGTATAAGACAGATGCCACATCATTATATTACAAGCTGTGTTGAGCGGCTGGGTTGTATCATAGTATTTATAGCCGACTTTAAAAAGTTTCTAATGCCTGCCATCAGCGCAGGCTGGTACACATCCACACTGGGCAAAGTGCCCTTGCTCAAAGGCGTTCTGCAGTACTGGTTATAGTCAGTACCATGGAATAAAAATAATAAAAACCTCAACAAACTTTAACTACTTGTTCTCCAAACAATCTGCTGCTCCTACCTTGCCTTGAGTTGCTCTATGGCCCCATCTACCTGCACTACGTTTTTAGTACAGAGCTAAGTTTTAACACGCTTTTAACTGTTTCTCTATGTAAGTTTCTTCATTTTGGGCTGTGACTGTAGAGCTTGCTGCACAGCCATCCTTGATCATTTCAATAGATTTTAATTAAGTTCAATTAAAAGGTTTTTATGCATGAAGCGGATAGAAGGAGGCCTTCTAAAATCTCACATCCGTGCCATCTGTTCTTGAATGATGACTAATGACTAATAGAAGTACAACCTTAGTTTTTTAATTAGTGCACACCTATAATGTCTTATGTAAATGTGAATAGCCCCTCCAACACACATACACGCACACACACACACACACACACACACACACACACACACACACAAGAGATAAGTTATTACTCTCTGCTCATTTCAAATTAGCTAAGTGGCGGGTAAGGTGTAGGTTGTGTCAGGTATTCTTACACGCTTTCCCTTCTCTAGAAACCCGCCCATTGGTAAGATAATAAACACGAGGTCATACAGTATGTCCTGTCCATAAAAACATAACAGTTCTTCATATGTGGCATTTATTTTCCACGTCTATGGCATCCACTTGAACCTTTGCTTTTTTGTTAATGAGTGATCCTTAAAGTCCGTGGCCCTCTGCCATGATAGAAAAATATGGATAGTTCAACGAAGAACATTTACATTTGTATTAATTTAATTACATTATTTATTGATCCAGCAAATCTAGTAATCTAATGATCTGAAAATGTGTTTTAAAACACTGATAACATATTTGCCATTACTAAGAGACCAAGACTATAGATGTGTAAAAAATAGGCTACGTCAAACTATTCCAAGAGACATACATGAGGGGGTACCCAGTATATTCTGTCCTTGGCTGAAAAAGACTGAGAACCTTAATGTGTAAATGAACCCAAGTTTATTGATTGTAGCCCATTATGGCACGTAAGGCTAATTTACGAATAAGGTTCCACGAATTAGCCCCGTGTTGAATGTTATCATGTGTAAGTGTTCGATACCCATCTGCATTCACCTAATGTGCTCTGTAGAGCCAGCGCTTAAAATCCAATAGCGGAATGGGATGTAGAAAACATCAACCTTAGCTCCGAAATGACCGCTCTCCGACAGCGACTTGATAAGTTGCAAAGAGAAGAAGCTTTTTCACTGTGTATTACAAACACCTCATTAATTATCCCAGCAGGTGGAGGGTGAGCAGCGTGGATTAAAACGATCCATGCACCTGTTCTGTAGATTTTGTTGGACAACATTGTGTGGGTACACAATAACACCTGTGTTGGCTATAGATTGGTATAATAGGTAATTAATTCTGTAACCCTGGATAACTGTTTTGTTTCTATAAACATTACCAGTGAAGTTCATTCATATGCATAAAAGAAGCAATGATTAAACATCCACATGGCTTAACATAGTGCACAGAGAGCCGGGTGTTGCTTGTGTTCTGAAAGAGTCAAAACTAATACCTTCATTGAGGGGTTACCTCCAGCAAAATATCATCAGTTTACCTATTCATGTGATCCGACCATGACTAAGTATCTTTCTTCGGCACCTGTCTGCTTGAGGTATAAGAAAGGGAATCAATTAATGTTTCCTCAAAGACGTGAATGAATGGGATAACAGATATGTAGCTGCAGGGCGAGACTTGTTATTTCGGTTATTATGTTGAAGTTCTGCTTCCTTTTCATTTCCCCTTTCATTGAAGAAGATCACACATAGTATAGGAATATGGAAAGGCAGACAGTTATACATAGATCAGTGGGGTTGTTTGTAATGTTGTTTGGTGAAAATCCTGTTTAGTGTCTTCCAGTCTGCATCGATTTTGACTTGCGACCACTCTTCGTCTTTGTCAAGACATCGTTTCACAAATGTCATCCTCAATTATGAGACCTCTTTCCTCGATTTATTGCATAATTTTTTGCCATGTTTGTGACTGATGCACCAGCAATGTAGTCAGCAACTGTTGTAAGACACAAGGGAATCGTCTTAAGTCGAATGCCAATCAGCAGAATGTCAGCTTTAGTAGAGCTCTGACAATGACCATTGTTATAAGTGAGTTAAATATAAACAGGCTCACAACTGCCACAGTAAAGACACTTTTCAATGAAATGCTAACAAATGGTGACTTAAAACATCTGAGTGGAAGGGAGCTCTGCAAGGCCATGATTTGACATCTTGTGACATTACTTTGATTGTATTTCTGAATGTATACCAAACATGATTACAGCAGCCGAATATGAGGGACTTAAAAGAGATGCGTGGCAAATGTCCCTGGGCCGGACTACATGCCATTTGGCCAAAGAAAACAAGTCACCAGGACCCTGATCTTCAAATATTTCAATATGAATCAATCCACATCTCATCTAACCATAATTAGAGGGACATCTATCATTACGGCTGACTCGGTCTGTGTTACTTTAAGCGATCTACTAATTTGCTAAAATCTCATTTCCCCCATTTCCCTGTTTGACAGGCAGAGATAACAGCGAACGCCTCGCGACTTTCAGTCCGTTCAAATGGGAGAGCAAACACTGATTCATTTTCCACAAGTGATTATAAAGCTGCCAAAATAACACAGAGGATGTCTCTCACTGTGCTACATGTGTCCAATAAATAGTAGCATTTCACCAAGTGACATGAGTACTTTTGTTGTGTACAGCTTTTAAAGAGTCGCCTTTCATGTGATTATCCAGAATCCATTGTGAGTTGAACATTTTGTTCTTTTTTTGATATTTTCATGTCGTACAATCAAGTGAACTGCTTATTAAGCAGAACATTATGCATTTCTTATCCTTTATGATGGCCGGAAATACTGAATTTGAATCTTAGAATTTCCAAACATATCCTATTAGGAAATTATATTTTCTTTATCTTACTGGCAAGCAGGCATTAGAAAGTACAAAACAGCTTTTTTGTCTTCAATCAACACACTGGCTTGTTAGGTAATACATTTAGCTGCAGTAGTACTTGGAAAAAAGTGCTTTCTCTTGCGTAAAAGGGGATTTGGTGTGTTTCTGGCAATACTGTCGTATTGTTCTCTTACAGACAGTGTTACTGCACGGAATAAAGTGATTATCAATCACGCCTCTGTTATGAATCCCCAAATACTTCATAGTCCACTATGTGCAGACAATGACACCATACACAAACCACTTACTTTATTCTGAAATGAATTAGCACAGAAACAAGCGAGATGTAATTCCATGCAGTAGCCCATTCACTATGCCATGGCAGTGGTAACGTTAAGCTGGAATCGCATGAGAAGGGTTTTGCATTTTTCCTATGAAGGCAGCGTTGAAAGCACCTGCATGCTGCACAGTGCCAACACCCACCTCCCCCCACCAACATCTCAAATTTGAAAATATAACAACAATGCATTGGGCCATATACACCTTTATGTTGCTGCAATTAATCATAGCGGTGGCAAAAGGACAAGGTGGTAATTTTCGTGGTGACACAATGATTCAATGAGAGAGGAGAAGCAAGAGAAAGGGGGAGAGAAAAGGAGGAGAGAGGCAGAGAGAAGGATCCTGGCCACGACTTAATCAGCTTTCCTTCTTGTTATTAACCGTCATTATATTTCTTCTTTTCAATCAGTGCTTGCTTGTGCTCTGAGGATGTTCTAATGTGTGGCACTGGGAAGCTATTATTAATATGTCACCAGCTTTCTTTAGTGACATCAGATGCTGACAGATCTCAGAACATAATATCAGACAGTTTCACTTTCACTATTCGGCTCTCTATCAAAGCTACAGTGGGGGCATTTGGCATGTTGGGTGTCTCCAAAAACTGTTAGGAAGTAGCATCTTTTGAAAAAAAATTGAACCTCGGGACAAAGAATCTATGAGATGATGCAATACAACTAAGCTGTGCACAGCGTGACCATGTACAAATGGGGAATCTACTGTGTATCACAGTGTATTCATAGGATAGAAAATACACTTCCATACTAATCTGCTGGGCTCCCACATGACTAAAGGAATATTACGTTTTATGATGCAAGGATGCCAAGATAAAACATGAGCAACTTCATTATTTTGGTGACAAGTGCAGAGGACAGATAGTATGAGGCATGTTCACCGAATGCAGTCCATAATCATCCATCTTAGGATAGGATCGTATTCATCCACTGACAATGCATGTTTTTCAAAATCAAACAGCACACAACGCCTCAAATCTGCGCTCATATCCCCCTCATCTGGGACTTGGTCCCTAATAAGGGCCTAAGGGGCTAGGTTACCTCCCCTTTTTCTGCTTTGCCCGCCCAGAGAATTTGGCCCAACCATGAGAAAAAGA